>NW_027667495.1:77500-112076 GCF_963924665.1 Micromys minutus
CCCTAACAACGGCCCTAACAACGGTCTAGCAACGGCCCTAACAAGGGCCCTAACAACGGCCCTAGCAACGGCCCTAACAACGGCCCTAGCAACGGCCCTGGCAACGGTTCTAGCAACGGCCCTGGCAACGGCCCTAGCAACGGCCCTAGCAACGGCCCTAGCAACGGCCCTAGCAACGGCCCTAGCAAAGGCCCTAGCAACGGCCCTAGCAATGGCCCTAACAACGGACCTAGCAACGGCACTAACAACGGCCATAGCAACGGCCCTAACAACGGCCCTAGCAACGGCCCTAACAACGGCCATAGCAACGGACCTAGCAACGGCTTTAAAAAGGGCCCTAACAACGGCCCAAAAAAGGGCCCTAGCAACGGCACTAGCAACGGCCCTACCAACGTCCCTAACAACGGACCTAGCAACGGCCCTAACAACGGCCCTAGCAACGGCCCTAACAACGGCCCTAGCAACGGCCCTAACAACGGCCCTTGAAACGGCCATAGGAACAACCCTAGCAACGGCCCTAGCAACGGCCCTAGCAACGGCCCTAACAAGGGCCCTAGCAACGGCCCTAACAACGGCCTTTGAAACGGCCCTAGCAACGGCCCTAGCAACGGCCCTAACAATGGCCCTAGCAACGGCCCTAGCAACGGCCCTAACAAGGGCCCTAGCAACGGCCCTAACAACGGCCCAAACAACGGCCCTGACAACGGCCCTAGCAACGGCCCTAGCAACGGCCCTAGCAACGGCCCTAACAAGGGCCCTTGCAACGGCCCTAACAACGGCCCTAGCAACGGCCCTAGCAACGGCCCTAACAACGGCCCTTGCATCGGCCCTAACAAGGGCCCTAGCAACGGCCGAAGCAACGGCCCTGACAACGGCCCTAGAAACGGCCCTAACAACGGACCTAGCAACGTCCCTAGCAACGGCCCTAGCAACGGCCCTAAAAACAGCCCTAACCACGGACCTAGCAACGGCCCTAGCAACGGCCCTAGCAACGGCCCTAGCAACGGCCCTAGCAACGGCCCTAACAAAGGCCATAGCAACGGCCCTAACAACGGCCCTAACGACGGCCCTAACCACGGCCCTAGCGACGGCCCTAGCAACGGCCCTAACAACGGCCCTAGCAACGGCCCTAGCAACGGCCTAAACAACGGCCCTAGCAACGGCCCTAGCAACGGCCCTGGCAACGGCCCTAACAAGGGCCCTAGCAACGGACCTAACAAGGGCCCTAGCAACGGCCCTAGCAACGGCCCTAGCAACGGCCCTAGCAACGGCCCTAACAACGGCCCTAGCATCGGCCCTAGCAACGGCCCTAGCAACGGCTTTAACAAAGGCCCTAGCAAGAGCCCTAACAACGGCCCTAGCAACGGCCGTAGCAACGGCCCTACCAACGTCCCTAACAAGGGCCGTAGCAACGGCCCTAACAAGGGCCCTAGCAACGGCCCTAACAAGGGCCCTAGCAACGGCCCTAGCAACGGCCCTAGCAACGGCCCTAGCTACGGCCCTAGCAACGGCCCTAACAAGGTCCCTAGCAACGGCCCTAGCAGCGGCCCTAGCAACGGCCCTAGCAACGGCCCTAACAAGGGCCCTAGCAACGGCCCTAGCAACGATCCTAGCAACGGCCCTAATAAGGGCCCTAGCAACGGCCCTCGCAACGGCCCTAGCAACGGCCCTAGCAACGGCCCTAGCAACGGCCCTAACAACGGCCCTAACCACGGCCCTAGCAACGGCCCTAGCAACGGCCCTAGCAACGGCCCTAGCAACGGCCCTAGCAAAGGCCCAAACAACGGACCTAGCAACGGCTTTAGCAACGGCCCTAGCAACGGCTTTAACAACGGCTTTAGCAACGACCCTAACAACGGCCCTAGCAACGGCCCTAGCAACGGCCCTAGAAACGGCCCTAGCAACGGCCCAGGCAACGTCCCTAACAAGGGCCCAAACAACGGCCCTAACAACGGCCCTAGCAACGGCCCTAGCAACGGCCCTAACAAGGGCCGTAGCAACGGCCCTAACAAGGGCCCTAGCAACGGCCCTAACAAGGGCCCTAGCAACGGCCCTAGCAACGGCCCTTGCAACGTCCCTAAAACTTTCCTAGCAACGGCCCTAGCAACGGCCCTAACAACGGCCCTAGCAACGGCCCTAGCAACGGCCCTAACAACGGCCCTTGCAACGGCCCTAGCAACGGCCCTAGCAATGGCCCTAGCAACGGCCCCAGCAACGGCCCTAACAAGGGCCCCAGCAACGGCCCTAACAACGGCCCTAGCAATGGCCCTAGCAACGGCCCTAGCAATGGCCCTAGCAACGGCCCTAGCAACGGCCCTAACAAGGGCCCTAGCAACGGCCCTAACAAGGGCCCTAGCAACGGCCCTAACAAGGGCCCTAACAACGGCCCTTTCAACGGCCCTAACATCGGCCATAGCAACGGCCCTAGCAACGGCCCTAACAACGGCCATAGCAACGGCCCTAGGAATGGCATTAACAAGGGCCCTAGCAACGGCCCAAACAAGGGCCCTTGCAACGGCCCTAAAACCTCCCTAGCAACGGCCCTAGCAACGGCCCTAACAATGGCCCTTGCAACGGCCCTAGCAACGGCCCTAGCAATGGCCCTAGCAACGGCCCTAGCAACGGCCCTAACAAGGGCCCTAGCAACGGCCCTAACAAGGGCCCTAGCAACGGCCCTAACAAGGGCCCTAGCAACGGCCCTTACAAGGGCCCTAGCAACGGCCCTAGCAACGGCCCTAGCAACGGCCCTAGCAACGGCCTTAACAACGGCCCTAGCAACGGCCCTAACAAGGGCCCTAGCAACGGCCCTAACAAGGGCCCTAGCAACGGCCCTAACAACAGCCATTGAAACGGCCCTAGCAACGGCCCTAGCAACGGCCCTAACAAGGGCCCTAGCAACGGCCCTAACAAGGGCCCTAGCAACGGCCCTAACAAGGGCCCTAGCAACGGCCCTAACAAGGGCCCTAGCAACGGCCCTAGCAACGGCCCTAACAAGGGCCCTAGCAACGGCCCTAACAACGGCCCTAGCAACGGCCCTAGCAACGGCCCTAACAACGGCCCAAGCAACGGCCCTAACAAGGGCCCTAGCAACGGACCTAACAACGGCCCTTGAAACGGCCCTTGGAACAACCCTAGCAACGGCCCTAGCAACGGCCCTAGCAACGGCCCTAACAAGGGCCCTAACAACGGCCCTAACAACGGCCCTAGCAACGGCCCTACCAACGGCCCTAACAACGGCCCTAGCAACGGCCCTAGCAACGGCCCTAGCAACGGCCCTAGCAACGGCCCTAACAAGGGCCCTAGCAACGGCCCTAACAACGGCCCTTGAAACGGCCCTAGGAACAACCCTAGCAACGGCCCTAGCAACGGCCCTAGCAACGGCCCTAACAACGGCCCTAGCAACGGCCCTAGCAACGGACCTAACAAGGGTCCTAGCAACGGCCCTAACAAGGGCCCTAACAACGGCCCTAACAAGGGCCCTAGCAACGGCCCTAACAAGGGCCCTAGCAACGGCCCTAACAAGGGCCCTAGCAACGGCCCTAACAAGGGCTTTAGCAACGGCCCTAGCAACGGCCCTAGCAATGGCCCTAGCTACGGCCCTAGCAACGGCCCTAACAAGGGCCCTAGCAACGGCCCTAGCAACGGCCCTAGCAACGGCCCTAGCAACGGCCGTAGCAACGGCCCTAGCAACGGCCCTAACAAGGGCCCTAGCAACGGCCCTAGCAACGGCCCTAACAAGGGCCCTAGCAACGGCCCTAGCAACGGCCCTAACAAGGGCCCTAACAACGGCCCTTGAAACGGCCCTAGGAACAACCCTAGCAACGGCCCTAGCAACGGCCCTAGCAACGGCCCTAACAAGGGCCCTAGAAACGGCCCTAGCAACGGCCCTAACAACGGCCCTTGAAACGGCCCTAGGAACAACCCTAGCAACGGCCCTAGCAACGGCCCTAGCAACGGCCCTAACAAGGGCCCTAGCAACGGCCCTAACAAGGGCCCTAGCAACGGCCCTAACAAGGGCCCTAGCAACGGCCCTAGCAACGGCCCTAGCAACGGCCCTAGCAACGGCCCTAACAAGGGCCCTAGAAACGGCCATAGCAACGGCCCTAGCAACGGCCCTAACAAGGGCCCTAGCAACGGCCCTAGCAACGGCCCTAACAAGGGCCCTAGAAACGGCCCTAGCAACGGCCCTAACAACGGCCCTAGCAACGGCCCTAGCAACGGCCCTAACAACGGCCCTTGAAACGGCCCTAGGAACAACCCTAGCAACGGCCCTAGCAACGGCCCTAGCAACGGCCCTAACAAGGGCCCTAGCAACGGCCCTAACAAGGGCCCTAGCAACGGCCCTAACAAGGGCCCTGGCAAAGGCCCTAGCAACGGCCCTATCAACGGCCCTAACAACGGCCCTAGCAACGGCCCTAGCAACGGCCTTAGCAACGGCCCTAGAAACGGCCCTAGAAACGGCCCTAGCAACGGCCCTAACAAAGGCCCTAGCAACGGCCCTAGCAACGGCCCTAGCAACGGCCCTAACAAAGGCCCTAGCAACGGCCCTAGCAACGGCCCTAGCAACAGCCCTAACAAGGGCCCTAGCAACGGCCCTAGCAACGGCCCTAACAACAGCCCTAGCAACGGCCCTAGCAACGGCCCTAACAACGGCCCTAGCAACGGCCCTAACAAGGGCCCTAGCAACGGCCCTAACAAGGGCCCTAGCAACGGCCCTAACAAGGGCCGTAGCAACGGCCCTAACAAGGGCCCTAGCAACGGCCCTAGCAACGGCCCTAGCAACGGCCCTAGCTACGGCCCTAGCAACGGCCCTAACAAGGGCCCTAGCAATGGCCCTAGCAACGGCCCTAACAACGGCCCTAGCAACGGCCCTAGCAACGGCCCTAACAAGGGCCCTAGCAACGGCCCTAACAAGGGCCCTAGCAACGGCCCTAACAAGGGCCCTAGCAACGGCCCTAACAAGGGCCCTAGCAACGGCCCTAACAAGGGCCCTAGCAACGGCCCTAACAAGGGCCCTAGCAACGGCCCTAGCAACGGCCCTAGCTACGGCCCTATAACGGCCCTAACAAGGGCCCTAGCAACGGCCCTAGCAACGGCCCTAGCAACGGCCCTAGCAACGGCACTAACAAGGGCCCTAGCAACGGCCCTAGCAACGGCCCTAACAAGGGCCCTAGAAACGGCCCTAGCAACGGCCCTAACAACGGCCCTAGCAACGGCCCTAGCAACGGCCCTAACAACGGCCCTAGCAACGGCCCTAACAAGGGCCCTAGCAACGGCCCTAGCAACGGCCCAAGCAACGGCCCTAGCAAGGGCCCTAGCAACGGCCCTAACAAGGGCCCTAGCAACGGTCCTAACAAGGGCCCTAGCAACGGCCCTAGCAACGGCCCTAGCTACGGCCCTAGCAACAGCCCTAACAAGGGGCCTAGCAACGGCCCTAACAAGGGCCCTAGCAACGGCCCTAACAAGGGCCCTAGCAACGGCCCTAGCAACGGCCCTAGCAACGGCCCTAGCAACGGCCCAAGCAACGGCCCTAGCAAGGGCCCTAGCAACGGCCCTAACAAGGGCCCTAGCAACGGCCCTAACAACGGCCCTTGAAACGGCCCTAGGAACAACCCTAGCAACGGCCCTAGCAACGGCCCTAGCAACGGCCCTAACAACGGCCCTAGCAACGGCCCTAACAAGGGCCCTATCAACGGCCCTAACAAGGGCCCTAGCAACGGCCCAAACAAGGGCCCTAGCAACGGCCCTAACAAGGGCCCTAGCAACGGCCCTAGCAACGGCCCTAACAACGGACCTAGCAACGGCCCTAACAAGGGCCCTAGCAACGGTTCTAAAAACGGTCCTTGAAACGGCCCTAGCAAAGGCCCTAGCAACGGCCCTAGAACGGCCCTAACAACGGACCTAGCAACGGCCCTACCAACGGCCCTAGCAACGGCCCTAAAAACGGCCCTAGCAAAGGCCCTAACAACGGCCATAGCAACGGCCCTAACAACGGCCCTAGCAACGGCCCTACCAACGGCCCTAAAAACGGCCCTAGCAACGGCCCTAGCAACGGCCCTAACAAGGGCCCTAGCAACGGCCCTAACAAGGGCCCTAGCAACGGCCGTAGCAACGGCCCTAGCAACGGCCCTAGCTACGGCCCTAGCAACGGCCCTAACAAGGGCCCTAGCAACGGCCCTAGCAACGGCCCTATCAACGGCCCTAGCAACGGCCCTAACAAGGGCCCTAGCAACGGCCCTAGCAATGGCCCTAACAAGGGCCCTAGCAACGGCCCTAGCAACGTCCCTAACAACGGCCCTAGCAACGGCCCTAGCAATGGCCCTAACAACGGCCCTAGCAACGGCCCTAACAAGGGCCCTAGCAACGGCCCTAACAACGGTCCTTGAAACGGCCCTAGCAACGGCCCTAGCAACGGCCCTAACAAGGGCCCTAGCAATGGCCTTTGCAACGGCCCTAGCAACGGCCCTAGCAACGGCCCTAGCAACGGCCCTAGCAACGGCCCTAGCAACGGCCCTAACAACGGACCAACAACGGCCCTAACAACGGCCCTAGCAAAGGCCCTAGCAACGGCCCTAGCAACGGCCCTAACAACGGCCCTAGCAACGGCCCTACCAACGGCCCTAGCAACGGCCCTAGCAACGGCCGTAACAAGGGCCCTAGCAACGTCCCTAACAAGGGCCCTAGCAACGGCCCTAACAAGGGCCCTAGAAATGGCCCTAAAATGGGTGCTAGCAACGGCCCTAGCAACGGCCTTAGCAACGGCCCTAACAACGGCCCTGACAACTGTCCAAACAACGGCCCTGACAACGGACCTAACAACGGCCCTATCAACGGCCCTAACAAGGGACCTAGCAACGGCCCTAGCAACGGCCCTAGCTACGGCCCTAGCAACGGCCCTAGCAACGTCCCTAGCAACGGCCCTAGCAACGACCCTAACAAGGGCCCTAGCAACGGCCCTAACAACGGCCCTAGCAACGGCCCTAGCAACGGCCCTAACAACGGCCCTTGAAACGGCCCTAGGAACAACCCTAGCAACGGCCCTAGCAACGGACCTAGCAACGGCCCTAACAAGGGCCCTAGCAACGGCCCTAACAAGGGCCCTAGCAACGGCCCTAACAAGGGCCCTAGCAACGGCCCTAGCAACGGACTTAGCAACGGCCCTAACAAGGGCCCTAGCAACGGCCCTAACAAGGGACCTAGCAACGGCCCTAACAAGGGCCTTTGAAACGGTCCTAGGAACAACCCTAGCAACGGCCCTAGCAACGGCCCTAGCAACGGCCCTAGAAACGGCCCTAGCAACGGCCCTAACAAGGGCCCTAGCAACGGCCCTAACAAGGGCCCTAGCAGCGGCCCTAACATAGCAACGGCCCTAGCAACGGCCCTAGCAACGGCCCTAGCAACGGCCCTAGCAACGGCCCTAACACGGGCCCTAGCAACGGCCCTAAAAAGGGCCCTAGCAACGGCCCTAACAAGGGCCCTATCAACGGCCCTAACAAGGGCCCTAGCAACGGCCCTAGCAACGGCCCTAGCAACGGCCCTAGCAACGGCCCTAACAAAGGCCCTAGCAACGGCCCTAGCAACGGCCCTAGCAACTGCCCTAACAAGGGCCCTAGCAACGGCCCTAGCAACGGCCCTAGCAACGGCCCTAGCAACGGCCCTAACAAGGGCCCTAGAAACGGCCATAGCAACGGCCCTAGCAACGGCCCTAACAAGGGCCCTAGCAACGGCCCTCACAAGGGCCCTAGCAACGGCCCTAACAAGGGCCCTAGCAACGGCCCTAGCAACGGCCCTAACAAGGGCCCAAGCAATGGCCCTAGCAACGGTCCTAACAACGGCCCTAGCAACGGCCCTAGCAACGGCCCTAAGAACGGCCCTAGCAACGGCGCTAACAAGGGCCCTAGCAACGGCCCTAACAACGGCCCTTCAAACGGCCCTAGGAACAACCCTAGAAACGGCCCTAGCAACGGCCCTAACAACGGCCCTAGCAACGGCCCTAACAAGAGCCCTAGCAACGGCCCTAACAAGGGCCCTAGCAACGGCCTTAACAAGGGCCCTAGCAACGGCCCTAGCAACGGCCCTAGCTACGGCCCTAGCAACGGCCCTAACAAGGGCCCTAGCAACGGCCCTAGCAACGGCCCTAGCAACGGCCCTAGCAACGGCCCTAACAAGGGCCCTAGCAACGGCCCTAGCAACGGCCCTAGCAACGGCCCTAGCAACGGCCCTAACAAGGGCCCTAGCAACGGCCCTAGCAACGGCCCTAGCAACGGCCCTAACAAGGGCCCTAGCAACGGCCCTAACAAGAGCCCTAGCAACGGCCCTAGCAACGGCCCTAGCTACGGCCCTATAACGGCCCTAACAAGGGCCCTAGCAACGGCCCTAGCAACGGCCCTAGCAACGGCCCTAGCAACGACCCTAACAAGGGCCCTAGCAACGGCCCTAGCAACGGCCCTAACAAGGGCCCTAGAAAAGGCCCTAGCAACGGCCCTAACAACGGCCCTAGCAACGGCCCTAGCAACGGCCCTAACAACGGCGTTTGAAACGGCCCTAGGAACAACCCTAGCAACGGCCCTAGCAACGTCCCTAGCAACGGCCCTAACAACGGCCCTAGCAACGGCCCTAACAAGGGCCCTAGCAACGGCCCAAACAAGGGCCCTAGCAACGGCCCTAGCAACGGCCCTAGCAACGGCCCTAGCAACGGCCCTAGCAACGGCCCTAGCAACGGCCCTAGCAACGGCCCTAGCTACGGCCCTAGCAACGGCCCTAACAAGGGCCCTAGCAACGGCCCTAGCAACGGCCCTAGCAACGGCCCTAACAAGGGCCCTAGCAACGGCCCTAGCAACGGCCCTAGCAACGGCCCTAGCAACGGCCCTAACAAGGGCCCTAGCAACGGCCCTAGCAACGGCCCTAGCAATGGCCCTAACAACGGCCCTAGCAACGGCCCTAACAAGGGCCCTAGCAACGGCCCTAGCAACGGCCCTAGCTACGGCCCTATAACGGCCCTAACAAGGGCCCTAGCAACGGCCCTAGCAACGGCCCTAGCAACGGCCCTAACAAGGGCCCTAGCAACGGTCCTAGCAACGGCCCTAACAAGGGCCCTAGAAACGGCCCTAGCAACGGCCCTAACAACGGCCCTAGCAACGGCCCTAGCAACGGCCCTAACAACGGCCCTAGCAACGGCCCTAACAACGGCCCTTGAAACGGCCCTAGGAACAACCCTAGCAACGGCCCTAGCAACGGCCCTAGCAACGGCCCTAACAAGGGCCCTAGCAACGGCCCTAACAAGGGCCCTAGCAACGGCCCTAACAAGGGCCCTAGCAACGGCCCTAGCAACGGCCCTAGCAACGGCCCTAGCAATGGCCCTAACAAGGGCCATAGCAACGGGACTAACAAGGGCCCTAGCAACGGCCCTAACAAGGGCCCTTGAATCGGCCCTAGGAACAACCCTAGCAACGGCCCTAGAAACGGCCCTAGCTACGGCCCTAGCAACGGCCCTAACAAGGGCCCTAGCAACGGCCCTAGCAACGGCCCTAACAAGGGCCCTAGAAACGGCCCTAGCAACGGCCCTAACAACGGCCCTAGCAACGGCCCTAGCAACGGCCCTAACAACGGCCCTAGCAACGGCCCTAACAACGGCCCTTGAAACGGCCCTAGGAACAACCCTAGCAACGGCCCTAGCAACGGCCCTAGAAACGGCCCTAGAAACGGCCCTAGCAACGGCCCTAACAAAGGCCCTAGCAACGGCCCTAGCAACGGCCCTAGCAACGGCCCTAGCAACGGCCCTAACAAGGGCCCTAGCAACGGCCCTAACAAGGGCCCTAGCAACGGCCCTAACAAGGGCTCTAGCAACGGCCCTAGCAACGGCCCTAGCAACGGCCCTAGCTACGGCCCTAGCAACGGCCCTAACAAGGGCCCTAGCAACGCCCCTAGCAACGGCCCTAACAACGGCCCTAGCAACGGCCCTAGCAACGGCCCTAACAAGGGCCCTAGCAACGGCCCTAACAAGGGCCCTAGCAACGGCCCTAACAAGGGCCCTAGCAACGGCCCTAACAACGGCCCTAGCAACGGCCCTAACAAGGGCCCTAGCAACGGCCCTAAAAAGGGCCCTAGCAACGGCCCTAGCAACAGCCCTAGCTACGGCCCTATAACGGCCCTAACAAGGGCCCTAGCAACGGCCCTAGCAACGGCCCTAGCAACGGCCCTAACAAGGGCCCTAGAAACAGCCCTAGCAACGGCCCTAACAACGGCCCTAGCAACGGCCCTAACAACGGCCTTTGAAACAGCAATAGGAACAACCCTAGCAACGGCCCTAGCAAGGGCCCTAGCAACGGCCCTAACAACGGCCCTAGCAACGGCCCTAACAAGGGACCTAGCAACGGCCCTAACAAGGGCCCTAGCAACGGCCCTAACATGGGCCCTAGCAACGGCCCTAACAAGGGCCCTAGCAACGGCCCTAACAAGGGCCCTAGCAACGGCCCTAGCAATGGCCCTAGCAACGGCCCTAGCAACGGCCCTAGCAACGGCCCTAACAAGGGCCCTAGCAACGGCCCTAACAAAGGCCCTAGCAACGGCCCTAACAAGGGCCCTAGCAACGGCCCTAACAAGGGCCCTAGCAACGGCCCTAACAAGGGCCCTAGCAACGGCCCTAGCAACGGCCCTAGCTACGGCCCTAGCAACGGCCCTAACAAGGGCCCTAGCAACGGCCCTAACAAGGGCCCTAGCAACGGCCCTAACAAGGGCCCTAACAACGGCCCTAGGAATGGCCCTAACAACGGCCCTAGCAACGGCCCTAGCAACGGCCCTAGCAACGGCCCTAACCATGGCCCTAACCACGGCCCTAGCAACGGCCCTAGAAACGGCCCTAGCAACGGCCCTAGCAACGGCCCTAGCAACGACCCTAACAAAGGCCCTAGCAACGGCCCTAGAAACGGCCCTAGCAACGGCCCTAGCAACGGCCCTAGCAACTGCCCTAACCACGGCCCTAGCAACGGCCCTAGCCACAACCCTAACAACGGCCCTAGCAACGGCCCTAGCAACGGCCCTCACAACGGCCCTAGGAACGGCCCTAACAACAGCCCTAGCAACGGCCCTAGCAACGGCCCTAGCAACGGCCCTAACAATGGCCCTAAACACGGCCCTAGCAACGGCCATAGCAACGGCCCTAGCAACGGCCCTAGCAACGGCCCTAGCAACGGCCCTAACAAAGGCCCTAGCAACGGCCCTAACAATGGCCCTAGCAACTGCCCTAACAAGGGCCCTAGCAACGGCCCTAGCAACGGCCCTAGCAACGGCCCTAGCAACGGCCCTAACAAGGGCCCTAGCAACGGCCCTAGCAACGGCCCTTACAAGGACCCTAGAAACGGCCCTAGCAACGGCCCTAGCAACGGCCCTAGCTACGGCCCTAGCAACGGCCCTAAAAAGGGCCCTAGCAACGGCCCTAGCAACGGCCCTAACAAGGGCCCTAGAAATGGCCCTAGCAACGGCCCTAACAACGGCCCTAGCAACGGCCCTAGCAACGGCCCTAACAACGGCCCTAGCAACGGCCCTGACAACATCACTTGAAACGGCCCTAGGAACAACCCTAACAACGGCCCTAGCAACGGCCCTAGCAACGGCCCTAACAAGGGCCCTAGCAACGGCCCTAACAAGGGCCCTAGCAACGGCCCTAACAAGGGCCCTAGCAACGGCCCTAACAAGGGCCCTAGCAACGGCCCTAACAAGGGCCCTAGCAACGGCCCTAGCAAGGGCCCTAGCAACGGCCCTAGCTACGGCCCTAGCAACGGCCCTAACAAGGGCCCTAGCAACGGCCCTAGCAACGGCCCTAACAACGGCCCTAGCAACGGCCCTAGCAACGGCCCTAAGAAGGGCCCTAGCAACGGCCCTAACACGGGCCCTAGCAACGGCCCTAACAAGGACTTTGAAACGGTCCTAGGAACAACCCTAGCAACGGCCCTAGCAACGGCCCTAGCAACGGCCCTAGAAACGGCCCTAGCAACGGCCCTAACAAGGGCCCTAGCAACGGCCCTAACAAGGGCCCTAGCAGCGGCCCTAACAAGGGCCCTAGCAACGGCCCTAGCAACGGCCCTATCAACGGCCCTAGCAACGGCCCTAGCAACGGCCCTAACAAGGGCCCTAGCAACGGCCCTAGCAACGGCCCTAGCTACGGCCCTAGCAACGGCCCTAACAAGGGCCCTAGCAACGGCCCTAGCAACGGCCCTAGCAACGGCCCTAGCAACGGCCCTAACAAGGGCCCTAGCAACGGCCCTAGCAACGGCCCTAGCAACGGCCCTAGCAACGGCCCTAACAAGGGCCCTAGAAAAGGCCCTAGCAACGGCCCTAGCAACGGCCCTTAAAATGGCCCTAGCAACGGCCCTAGCAACGGCCCTAGCAACGGCCCTAAAAAGGGCCCTAGCAACGGCCCTAACAAGGGCCCTAGCAACGGCCCTAACAAGAGCCCTAGCAACGGCCCTAGCAACGGCCCTAGCTACGGCCCTATAACGGCCCTAACAAGGGCCCTAGCAACGGCCCTAGCAACGGCCCTAGCAACGGCCCTAGCAACGGCCCTAACAAGGGCCCTAGCAACGGCCCTAGCAACGGCCCTAACAAGGGCCCTAGAAAAGGCCCTAGCAACGGCCCTAACAACGGCCCTAGCAACGGCCCTAGCAACGGCCCTAACAACGGCCCTAGCAACGGCCCTAACAAGGGCCCTAGCAACGGCCCTAACAACGGCCCTAGCAACGGCCCTAGCAACGGCCATAGCAACGGCCCTAAATAGGGCCCTAGCAACGGCCCTAACAAGGGCCCTAGCAACGGCCCTAACAAGGGCCCTAGCAACGGCCCTAACAAGGGCCCTAGCAACGGCCCTAACAAGGGCCCTAGCAACGGCCCTAGCAACGGCCCTAGCTACAGCCCTAGCAACGGCCCTAACAAAGGCCCTAGCAACGGCCCTAGCAACGGCCCTAGCAACGGCCCTAGCAACGGCCCTAACAAGGGCCCTAGCAACGGCCCTAGCAACGGCCCTAGCAACGGCCCTAGCAACGGCCCTAACAAGGGCCCTAGCAACGGCCCTAGCAACGGCCCTAGCAACGGCCCTAACAAGGGCCCTAACAACGGCCATAACAACGGCCCTAACAACGGCCCTAGCAACGGCCCTAACAAGGGCCCTAGCAACGGCCCTAACAACGGCCCTAGCAACGGCCCTAGCAACGGCCCTAACAAGGGCCCTAACCACGGCCCTAGCAACGGCCCTAGCAACGGCCCTAGAAACGGCAGTAGAACGGCCCTAACAAGGGCCCTAGCAACGGGCCTAACAAGGGCCCTAGCAACGGCCCTAGAAACGGCCCTAGCAACGGCCCTAGCAACGGCCCTAACAAGGGCCCAAACAAAGGCCCTAACAACGGCCCTAACAACGGCCCTAACAACGGCCCTAGCAAAGGCCCTAGCAACTGCCCTAACAAGGGCCCTAGCAACGGCCCTAACAAGGGCCCTAGCAACGGTTCTATCAACGGCCCTAGCAACGGCCCTAACAACGGCCCTAGCAACGGCCCTAACAACGGCCCTGACAACGGCCCTAACAAAAGCCCTAGCAACGGCCCTAGCAACGGCCCTAGCAACGGCCCTAGCAAGGGCTGTAACAACGGCCCTAACAAGGGCCCTAAAAACGGCCCAAACAAGGGCCCTAACACTGGCCCTAACAACGGCCCTAGCAACGGCCCTAACAACGGCCCTAGCAACGGCCGTAACAACGGCCCTACCAACGGCCTTAACATCGGCCCTTGCAATGGCCCTAGCAACGGCCCTAGCAACGGCCCTAGCAACGGCCCTAACAACGGCCCTTGCAAGGGCCCTAGCAACGGCCCTAGCAACGGCCCTAGCAACGGCCCTTACAACGGCCCTAGCAACGGCCCTAGCAACGGCCCTAGCAACGGCCCTAACAACGGCCCTTGCAAAGGCCCTAGCAACGGCCCTAACAACGGCCCTAACAACGGCCCTAACAACGGCCCTAGCAACGGCCCTAACAACGGCCGTAGCAGCGGCACAAACCACGGCCGTAGCAGCGGCCCTAACAACGGCCCTAGCAGCGGCCCTAACAACGGCCCTAGCAACGGCCCTAGCAACGGCCCTAGCAACGGCCCAAGGAACGGCCCTAACAAGGGCCCTAGCAACGGGCCTAACAACGGCCCTAGCAACGGCCATAGCAACGGCTTTAACAAGGGCCCTAACAACGGCCCTAACAACGGCCCTAGAAACGGCCCTAGCAACGGCCCTAACAAAAGCCCTAGCAACGGCCCTAACAAGGGCCCTAACAACGGCCCTAACAACGGCCCTAGCAACGGCCCTAACAAGGGCCCTAACAACGGCCCTAGCAACGGCCCTAACAACGGCCCTAACAACGGCCCTAAACACGGCCCTAGCAACGGCCCTAGCAACGGCCCAAGCAACGGCCCTAGCAACGGCCCTAGCAACGGCCCTAACAACGGACCTAGCAATGGCCCTAGCAACGGCCCTAGCAAAGGCCCTAGCAATGGCCCTAGCAACGGCCCTAGCAACGGTTCTAGCATCGGCCCCTGCAACGGCCCTAGCAACGGCCCTAGCAACGGCCCTAGCAACGGCCCTAGAAAAGGCCCTAGCAACGGCACTAGCAACGGCCCTAGCAACGGCCCTAGCAACGGCACCAGCAACGGCCCTAGCAACGGCCCTAGGAACAGGCCTAGCAACGGCCCTAACAACGGCCCTAGCAACGGCCCTAGCAACGGCCCTAGCAACGGCCCTAACAAGGGCCCTAGCAACGGCCCTAACAACGGCCCTTGCAACGGCCCTAACCACGGCCCTAGCCACGGCCCTAACAACGGCCCTAGGAACGGCCCTAACAACGGCCCTAGGAACGGCCCTAGCAACGGCCCTAGCAACGGCCCTAGCAACGGCCCTAGAAACGGCCTTAGCAACGGCCCTAGCAACGGCCCTAACCACGGCCCTAGCAACGGCCCTAGCAACGGCCCTAGCAACGGCCCTAGCAACGGCCCTAGCAACGGCCCTAAAAACGGCCCTAGCAACGGCCCTAACCACGGCCCTAGCAACGGCCCTAGCAACGGCCCTAGCAACGGCTTTAACAACGGCCCTAGCAACGGCCCTAACAACGGCCCTAGCAACGGCAATAGCCACGGCCCTAGAAAAGGCCTTAGCAACGGCCCTAGCAACGGCCCTAACAAGGGCCCTAAAAACGGCCCTAACAACGGCCCTAGCAACGGCCCTAGCAACGGCCCTAACAAGGGCCCTAGCAACGGCCCTAACAAGGGCCCTAGCAACGGCCCTAACAAGGGCCCTAGCAACGGCCCTAGCAACGGCCCTAGCAACGGCCCTAGCTACGACCCTAGCAACGGCCATAAAAAGGGCCCTAGCAACGGCCCTAGCAACGGCCCTAGCAACGGCCCTAGCAACGGCCCTAGCAATGGCCCTAGCAACGGTACTAACAACGGCCCTAGCAACGGCCCTAGCAACGGCCCTAGCAACGGCCCTAGCCACGTCCCTAGCAACGGCTTTAACAAGGGCCCTAGCAACGGCCCTAACAAGGACCCTAGCAACGGCCCTAACAAGGGCCCTAGCAACGGCCCTAACAAGGGCCCTAGCAACGGCCCTAACAAGGGCCCTAGCAACGGCCCTAACAAGGGCCCTAGCAACAGCCCTAGCAATGGCCCTAGCTACGGCCCTAGCAACGGCCCTAAAAAAAGCCCTAGCAACGGCCCTAGCAACGGCCCTAGCAACGGCCCTAGCAACGGCCCTAATAAGGGCCCTAGCAACGGCCCTAGCAACGGCCCTAGCAACGGCCCTAGCAACGGCCCTAACAAGGGACCTAGCAACGGCCCTAGCAACGGCCCTAGAAACGGCCCTAAAAAGGGCCCTAGCAACGGCCCTAACAACGGCCCTTGCAACGGCCCTACTAACGGCCCTAGCAACGGCCCTAACAACGGCCCTAGGAACGGCCCTAACAACGGCCCTAGCAACGGCCCTAGCAACGGCCCTAGCAACGGCCCTAACAACGGCCCTAACCACGGCCCTAGCAACGGCCCTAGCAACGGCCCTAGCAACGGCCCTAGCAACGGCCCTAGCAACGGCCCTAACAAAGGCCCTAGCAACGGCCCTAAAAACGGCCCTAGCAACTGCCCTAACCACGGCCCTAGCAACGGCCCTAGCAACGGCCCTAGCAACGGCCCTAGCAACGGCCCTAGCAACGGCCCTAACAGCGGCCCAAACAACGGCCCTAGCAACGGCCCTAGCAACGGCCCTAGCAACGGCTTTAACAACGGCCCTAGCAACGGCCCTAACAACGGCCCTAGCAACGGCCCTAGCAATGGCGCTAGAAACGGCCATAGCAACGGCCCTAGCAACGGCCCTAACAAGGGCCCTAGCAATGGCCCTCACAAGGGCCCTAGCAACAGCCCTAACAAGGGCCCTAGCAACGGCCCTAGCAACGGCCCTAACAACGGCCCTAGCAACGGCCCTAGCAACGGCCCTAACAACGGCCCTAGCAACGGCCCTAACAAGAGCCCTAGCAGCGGCCCTAACAAGGGCCCTAGCAGCGGCCCTAACAAGGGCCCTAGCAACGGCCCTAACAAGGGCCCTAACAACGGTCCTAGCAACGGCCCTAGCAACGGCCCTAGCTACGGCCCTAACAAGGGCCCTAGCAATGGCCCTAGCAACGGCCCTAACAACGGCCCTAGCAACGGTCCTAGCAACGGCCCTAACAAGGGCCCTAGCAACGGCCCTAACAAGGGCCCTAGCAACGGCCCTAACAAGGGCCCTAGCAACGGCCCTAACAAGGGCCCTAGCAACGGCCCTAACAAGGGCCCTAGCAACGGCCCTAGCAACGGCCCTAGCTACGGCCCTATAACGGCCCTAACAAGGGCCCTAGCAACGGCCCTAGCAACGGCCCTAGCAACGGCCCTAGCAACGGCACTAACAAGGGCCCTAGAAACGGCCCTAGCAACGGCCCTAACAACGGCCCTAGCAACGGCCCTAGCAATGGCCCTAACAACGGCCCTAGCAACGGCCCTAACAAGGGCCCTAGCAACGGCCCTAACAACGGCCTTTGAAACGGCCCTAGGAACAACCCTAGTAACGGCCCTAGCAACGGCCCTAGCAACGGCCCTAACAACGGCCCTAGCAACGGCCCTAACAAGGGCCCTAGCAACGGCCCTAACAGGGCCCTAGCAACGGTCCTAGCAACGGCCCTAGCTACGGCCCTATAACGGCCCTAACAAGGGCCCTAGCAACGGCCCTAGCAACGGCCCTAGCAACGGCCCTAGCAACGGCACTAACAAGGGCCCTAGAAACGGCCCTAGCAACGGCCCTAACAACGGCCCTAGCAACGGGCCTAGCAATGGCCCTAACAACGGCCCTAGCAACGGCCCTAACAAGGGCCCTAGCAACGGCCCTAACAACGGACTTTGAAACGGCCCTAGGAACAACCCTAGTAACGGCCCTAGCAACGGCCCTAGCAACGGCCCTAACAACGGCCCTAGCAACGGCCCTAACAAGGGCCCTAGCAACGGCCCTAACAAGGGCCCTAGCAACGGCCCTAACAAGGGCCCTAGCAACGGCCCTAACAAGGGCCCTAGCAACGGCCCTAGCAAAGGCCCTAGCAACGGCCCTAGCAACGGCCCTAGCAACGGCCCTAACAAGGGACCTAGCAACGGCCCTAGCAACGGCCCTAGCAACGGCCCTAAAAAGGGCCCTAGCAATGGCCCTAACAAGGGCCCTAGCAACGGCCCTAACAACGGCCCTTGCAACGGCCCTAACAACGGCCCTAGCAACGGCCCTAACAACGGCCCTAGGAACGGCCCTAACAACGGCCCTAGCAACGGCCCTAGCAACGGCCCTAGCAACGGCCCTAGCAACGGCCTTAGCAACGGCCCTAACCACGGCCCTAGCAACGGCCCTAGCAACGGCCCTAGCAACGGCCCTAGCAACGGCCCAAACAAAGGCCCTAGCAACGGCCCTAAAAATGGCCCTAGCAACTGCCCTAACCACGGCCCTAGCAACGGCCCTAGCAACGGCCCTAACAACGGCCCTAGCAACGGACCTAGCAACGGCCCTAACAGCGGCCCAAACAACGGCCCTAGCAACGGCCCTAGCAACGGCCCTAGCAATGGCTTTAACAACGGCCCTAGCAACGGCCCTAACAACGGCCCTAGCAACGGCCCTAACAACGGCCCTTGAAACGGCCCTAGGAACAACCCTAGCAACGGCCCTAGCAACGGCCCTAGCAACGGCCCTAACAAGGGCCCTAGCAACGGCCCTAACAAGGGCCCTAGCAACGGCCCTAACAAGGGCCCTAGCAACGGCCCTAGCAACGGCCCTAGCAACGGCCCTAGCAACGGCCCTAGCAATGGCCCTAACAAGGGCCCTAGCAACGGCACTAACAAGGGCCCTAGCAACGGCCCTAACAAGGGCCCTTGAATCGGCCCTAGGAACAACCCTAGCAACGGCCCTAGAAACGGCCCTAGCTACGGCCCTAGCAACAGCCCTAACAAGGGCCCTAGCAACGGCCCTAGCAACGGCCCTAACAAGGGCCCTAGAAACGGCCCTAGCAACGGCCCTAACAACGGCCCTAGCAACGGCCCTAGCAACGGCCCTAACAACGGCCCTAGCAACGGCCCTAACAACGGCCCTTCAAACGGCCCTAGGAACAACCCTAGCAACGGCCCTAGCAACGGCCCTAGCAACGGCCCTAACAAGGGCCCTAGCAACGGCCCTAACAAGGGCCCTAGCAACGGCCCTAACAAGGGCCCTAGCAACGCCCCTAGCAACGGCCCTAACAACGGCCCTAGCAACGGCCCTAGCAACGGCCCTAACAAGGGCCCTAGCAACGGCCCTAACAAGGGCCCTAGCAACGGCCCTAACAAGGGCCCTAGCAACGGCCCTAACAACGGCCCTAGCAACGGCCCTAACAAGGGCCCTAGCAACGGCCCTAACAAGGGCCCTAGAAACAGCCCTAGCAACGGCCCTAACAACGGCCCTAGCAACGGCCCTAGCAACAGCCCTAACAACGGCCCTAGCAACGGCCCTAACAACGGCCTTTGAAACAGCAATAGGAACAACCCTAGCAACGGCCCTAGCAACGGCCCTAGCAACGGCCCTAACCACGGCCCTAGCAACGGCCCTAGAAACGGCCCTAGCAACGGCCCTAGCAACGGCCCTAGCAACGGCCCTAACAAAGGCCCTAGCAACGGCCCTAGAAACGGCCCTAGCAACGGCCCTAGCAACGGCCCTAGCAACTGCCCTAACCACGGCCCTAGCAACGGCCCTAGCCACAACCCTAACAACGGCCCTAGCAACGGCCCTAGCAACGGCCCTCACAACGGCCCTAGGAACGGCCCTAACAACAGCCCTAGCAACGGCCCTAGCAACGGCCCTAGCAACGGCCCTAACAGTGGCCCTAAACATGGCCCTAGCAACGGCCATAGCAACGGCCCTAGCAACGGCCCTAGCAACGGCCCTAGCAACGGCCCTAACAAAGGCCCTAGCAACGGCCCTAACAATGGCCCTAGCAACTGCCCTAACAAGGGCCCTAGCAACGGCCCTAGCAACGGCCCTAGCAACGGCCCTAGCAACGGCCCTAACAAGGGCCCTAGCAACGGCCCTAGCAACGGCCCTAACAAGGACCCTAGAAACGGCCCTAGCAACGGCCCTAGCAACGGCCCTAGCTACGGCCCTAGCAACGGCCCTAAAAAGGGCCCTAGCAACGGCCCTAGCAACGGCCCTAACAAGGGCCCTAGAAACGGCCCTAGCAACGGCCCTAACAACGGCCCTAGCAACGGCCCTAGCAACGGCCCTAACAACGGCCCTAGCAACGGCCCTAACAACATCACTTGAAACGGCCCTAGGAACAACCCTAACAACGGCCCTAGCAACGGCCCTAGCAACGGCCCTAACAACGGCCCTAGCAACGGCCCTAACAAGGGCCCTAGCAACGGCCCTAACAAGGGCCCTAGCAACGGCCCTAACAAGGGCCCTAGCAACGGCCCTAACAAGGGCCCTAGCAACGGCCCTAACAAGGGCCCTAGCAACGGCCCTAGCAAAGGCCCTAGCAACGGCCCTAGCTACGGCCCTAGCAACGGCCCTAACAAGGGCCCTAGCAACGGCCCTAGCAACGGCCCTAACAACGGCCCTAGCAACGGCCCTAGCAACGGCCCTAACAAGGGCCCTAGCAACGGCCCTAACAAGGGCCCTAGCAACGGCCCTAACAAGGGCCCTAGCAACGGCCCTAACAAGGGCCCTAGCAACGGCCCTAACAAGGGCACTAGCAACGGCCCTAACAAGGGCCCTAGCAACGGCCCTAACAAGGGCCCTAGCAACGGCCCTAGCAACAGCCCTAGCTACGGCCCTATAACGGCCCTAACAAGGGCCCTAGCAACGGCCCTAGAAACGGCCCTAGCAACGGCCCTAGCAACGGCACTAACAAGGGCCCTAGCAACGGCCCTAGCAACGGCCCTAACAAGGGCCCTAGAAACGGCCCTAGCAACGGCCCTAACAACGGCCCTAGCAACGGCCCTAGCAACGGCCCTAACAACGGCCCTAGCAACGGCCCTAACAACGGCCCTTGAAACGGCCCTAGGAACAACCCTAGCAACGGCCCTAGCAACGGCCCTAGCAACGGCCCTAACAAGGGCCCTAGCAACGGCCCTAACAAGGGCCCAAGCAATGGCCCTAGCAACGGTCCTAACAACGGCCCTAGCAACGGCCCTAGCAACGGCCCTAAGAACGGCCCTAGCAACGGCGCTAACAAGGGCCCTAGCAACGGCCCTAACAACGGCCCTTCAAACGGCCCTAGGAACAACCCTAGAAACGGCCCTAGCAACGGCCCTAACAACGGCCCTAGCAACGGCCCTAACAAGAGCCCTAGCAACGGCCCTAACAAGGGCCCTAGCAACGGCCTTAACAAGGGCCCTAGCAACGGCCCTAGCAACGGCCCTAGCTACGGCCCTAGCAACGGCCCTAACAAGGGCCCTAGCAACGGCCCTAGCAACGGCCCTAGCAACGGCCCTAGCAACGGCCCTAACAAGGGCCCTAGCAACGGCCCTAGCAACGGCCCTAGCAACGGCCCTAGCAACGGCCCTAACAACGGCCCTAGCAACGGCCCTGACAACATCACTTGAAACGGCCCTAGGAACAACCCTAACAACGGCCCTAGCAACGGCCCTAGCAACGGCCCTAACAACGGCCCTAGCAACGGCCCTAACAAGGGCCCTAGCAACGGCCCTAGCAACGGCCCTAACAAGGGCCCTAGAAACGGCCCTAGCAACGGCCCTAACAACGGCCCTAGCAACGGCCCTAGCAACGGCCCTAACAACGGCCCTAGCAACGGCCCTGACAACATCACTTGAAACGGCCCTAGGAACAACCCTAACAACGGCCCTAGCAACGGCCCTAGCAACGGCCCTAACAAGGGCCCTAGCAACGGCCCTAACAAGGGCCCTAGCAACGGCCCTAACAAGGGCCCTAGCAACGGCCCTAGCAAGGGCCCTAGCAACGGCCCTAGCTACGGCCCTAGCAACGGCCCTAACAAGGGCCCTAGCAACGGCCCTAGCAACGGCCCTAACAACGGCCCTAGCAACGGCCCTAGCAACGGCCCTAAGAAGGGCCCTAGCAACGGCCCTAACACGGGCCCTAGCAACGGCCCTAACAAGGACTTTGAAACGGTCCTAGGAACAACCCTAGCAACGGCCCTAGCAACGGCCCTAGCAACGGCCCTAGAAACGGCCCTAGCAACGGCCCTAACAAGGGCCCTAGCAACGGCCCTAACAAGGGCCCTAGCAGCGGCCCTAACAAGGGCCCTAGCAGCGGCCCTAGCAACGGCCCTATCAACGGCCCTAGCAACGGCCCTAGCAACGGCCCTAACAAGGGCCCTAGCAACGGCCCTAGCAACGGCCCTAGCTACGGCCCTAGCAACGGCCCTAACAAGGGCCCTAGCAACGGCCCTAGCAACGGCCCTAGCAACGGCCCTAGCAACGGCCCTAACAAGGGCCCTAGCAACGGCCCTAGCAACGGCCCTAGCAACGGCCCTAGCAACGGCCCTAACAAGGGCCCTAGAAAAGGCCCTAGCAACGGCCCTAGCAACGGCCCTAAAAAGGGCCCTAGCAACGGCCCTAGCAACGGCCCTAGCAACGGCCCTAAAAAGGGCCCTAGCAACGGCCCTAACAAGGGCCCTAGCAACGGCCCTAACAAGAGCCCTAGCAACGGCCCTAGCAACGGCCCTAGCTACGGCCCTATAACGGCCCTAACAAGGGCCCTAGCAACGGCCCTAGCAACGGCCCTAGCAACGGCCCTAGCAACGGCCCTAACAAGGGCCCTAGCAACGGCCCTAGCAACGGCCCTAACAAGGGCCCTAGAAAAGGCCCTAGCAACGGCCCTAACAACGGCCCTAGCAACGGCCCTAGCAACGGCCCTAGCAACGGCCCTAACAAGGGCCCTAGCAACGGCCCTAACAACGGCCTTTGAAACGGCCCTAGGAACAACCCTAGCAACGGCCCTAGCAACGTCCCTAGCAACGGCCCTAACAACGGCCCTAGCAACGGCCCTAACAAGGGCCCTAGCAACGGCCCAAACAAGGGCCCTAGCAACGGCCCTAGCAACGGCCCTAGCAACGGCCCTAGCAACGGCCCTAGCAACGGCCCTAAATAGGGCCCTAGCAACGGCCCTAACAAGGGCCCTAGCAACGGCCCTAACAAGGGCCCTAGCAACGGCCCTAACAAGGGCCCTAGCAACGGCCCTAACAAGGGCCCTAGCAACGGCCCTAGCAACGGCCCTAGCTACGGCCCTAGCAACGGCCCTAACAAAGGCCCTAGCAACGGCCCTAGCAACGGCCCTAGCAACGGCCCTAGCAACGGCCCTAACAAGGGCCCTAGCAACGGCCCTAGCAACGGCCCTAGCAACGGCCCTAGCAACGGCCCTAACAAGGGCCCTAGCAACGGCCCTAGCAACGGCCATAGCAACGGCCCTAACAAGGGCCCTAACAACGGCCATAACAACGGCCCTAACAACGGCCCTAGCAACGGCCCTAACAAGGGCCCTAGCAACGGCCCTAACAACGGCCCTAGCAACGGCCCTAGCAACGGCCCTAACAAGGGCCCTAACCACGGCCCTAGCAACGGCCCTAGCAACGGCCCTAGAAACGGCAGTAGAACGGCCCTAACAAGGGCCCTAGCAACGGGCCTAACAAGGGCCCTAGCAACGGCCCTAGAAACGGCCCTAGCAACGGCCCTAGCAACGGCCCTAACAAGGGCCCAAACAAAGGCCCTAACAACGGCCCTAACAACGGCCCTAACAACGGCCCTAGCAAAGGCCCTAGCAACTGCCCTAACAAGGGCCCTAGCAACGGCCCTAACAAGGGCCCTAGCAACGGTTCTATCAACGGCCCTAGCAACGGCCCTAACAACGGCCCTAGCAACGGCCCTAACAACGGCCCTGACAACGGCCCTAACAAAAGCCCTAGCAACGGCCCTAGCAACGGCCCTAGCAACGGCCCTAGCAAGGGCTGTAACAACGGCCCTAACAAGGGCCCTAAAAACGGCCCAAACAAGGGCCCTAACACTGGCCCTAACAACGGCCCTAGCAACGGCCCTAACAACGGCCCTAGCAACGGCCGTAACAACGGCCCTACCAACGGCCTTAACATCGGCCCTTGCAATGGCCCTAGCAACGGCCCTAGCAACGGCCCTAGCAACGGCCCTAACAACGGCCCTTGCAAGGGCCCTAGCAACGGCCCTAGCAACGGCCCTAGCAACGGCCCTTACAACGGCCGTAGCAGCGGCCCTAACAACGGCCCTAGCAGCGGCCCTAACAACGGCCCTAGCAACGGCCCTAGCAACGGCCCTAGCAACGGCCCAAGGAACGGCCCTAACAAGGGCCCTAGCAACGGGCCTAACAACGGCCCTAGCAACGGCCCTAGCAACGGCCCTAGCAACTTCCCTAACAAGGGCCCTAGCAACGGCCCTAGCAACGGCCCTAACAAGGGCCCTAGCAACGGCCCTAACAAGGGCCCTAGCAACGGCCCTAACAAGGGCCCTAGCAACGGCCCTAGCAACGGCCCTAGCTACGGCCCTAGCAACGGCCCTAACAAGGGCCCTAGCAACGCCCCTAGCAACGGCCCTAACAACGGCCCTAGCAACGGCCCTAGCAACGGCCCTAACAAGGGCCCTAGCAACGGCCCTAACAAGGGCCCTAGCAACGGCCCTAACAACGGGCCTAGCAACGGCCCTAGCAACAGCCCTAACAACGGCCCTAGCAACGGCCCTAACAACGGCCTTTGAAACGGCCCTAGGAACAACCCTAGCAACGGCCCTAGCAACGGCCCTAGCAACGGCCCTAACAAGGGCCCTAGCAACGGCCCTAACAAGGGCCCTAAAAACGGCCCTAACAAGGGCCCTAGCAACGGCCCTAACAAGGGCCCTAGCAACGGCCCTCACAAGGGCCCTAGCAACGGCCCTAGCAACGGCCCTAGCTACGGCCCTAGCAACGGCCCTAACAAGGGCCCTAGCAACGGCCCTAGCAACGGCCCTAGCAACGGCCCTAGCAACGGCCCTAACAAGGGCCCTAGCAACGGCCCTAGCAAGTGCCCTAGCAACGGCCCTAGCAACGGCCCTAACAAGAGCCCTAACCACGGCCCTAGCAACGGCCCTAGAAACGGCCCTAGCAACGGCCCTAGCAACGGCCCTTGCAACGGCCCTAACAACGGCCCTAGCAACGGCCCTAACAACGGCCCTAGGAATGGCCCTAACAACGGCCCTAGCAACGGCCCTAGCAACGGCCCTAGCAACGGCCCTAACAATTGCCCTAACCACGGCCCTAGCAACGGCCCTAGAAACGGCCCTAGCAACGGCCCTAGCAACGGCCCTAGCAACGGCCCTAGCAACGGCCCTAGCAACGGCCCTAACAAAGGCCCTAGCAACGGCCCTAACAAGGGCCCTAGCAACGGCCCTAACAAGGGCCCTAGCAACGGCCGTAACAAGGGCCCTAGCAACGGCCCTAACAAGGGCCCTAGCAACGGCCCTAGCAACGGCCCTAGCTACGGCCCTATAACGGCCCTAACAAGGGCCCTAGCAACGGCCCTAGCAACGGCCCTAACAACGGCCCTAGCAACGGTCCTAACAAGGGCCCTAGCAACGGCCCTAGCAACGGCCCTAACAACGGCCCTAGCAACGGCCCTAACAAGGGCCCTAGCAACGGCCCTAGCAACGGCCCTAGCAACGGCACTAACAAGGGCCCTAGAAACGGCCCTAACAAGGGCCCTTGAAACGGCCCTAGGAACAACCCTAGCAACGGCCCTAGCAACGGCCCTAGCTACGGCCCTAGCAACGGCCCTAACAAGGGCCCTAGCAACGGCCCTAGCAACGGCCCTAACAAGGGCCCTAGAAACGGCCCTAGCAACGGCCCTAACAACGGCCCTAGCAACGGCCCTAGCAACGGCCCTAACAACGGCCCTAGCAACGGCCCTAACAACGGCCCTTGAAACGGCCCTAGGAACAACCCTAGCAACGGCCCTAGCAACGGCCCTAGCAACGGCCCTAACAAGGGCCCTAGCAACGGCCCTAACAAGGGCCCTAGCAACGGCCCTAACAAGGGCCCTAGCAACGGCCCTAGCAATGGCCCTAGCAACGGCCCTAGCAATGGCCCTAGCAATGGCCCTAACAAGGGCCCTAGCAACGGCACTAACAAGGGCCCTTGAAACGGCCCTAGGAACAACCCTAGCAACGGCCCTAGCAACGGCCCTAGAAACGGCCCTAGAAACGGCCCTAGCAACGGCCCTAACAAAGGCCCTAGCAACGGCCCTAGCAACGGCCCTAGCAACGGCCCTAGCAACGGCCCTAACAAAGGCCCTAGCAACGGCCCTAGCAACGGCCCTAGCAACTTCCCTAACAAGGGCCCTAGCAACGGCCCTAGCAACGGCCCTAACAAGGGCCCTAGCAACGGCCCTAACAAGGGCCCTAGCAACGGCCCTAACAAGGGCCCTAGCAACGGCCCTAGCAACGGCCCTAGCTACGGCCCTAGCAACGGCCCTAACAAGGGCCCTAGCAACGCCCCTAGCAACGGCCCTAACAACGGCCCTAGCAACGGCCCTAGCAACGGCCCTAACAAGGGCCCTAGCAACGGCCCTAACAAGGGCCCTAGCAACGGCCCTAACAACGGGCCTAGCAACGGCCCTAGCAACAGCCCTAACAACGGCCCTAGCAACGGCCCTAACAACGGCCTTTGAAACGGCCCTAGGAACAACCCTAGCAACGGCCCTAGCAACGGCCCTAGCAACGGCCCTAACAAGGGCCCTAGCAACGGCCCTAACAAGGGCCCTAAAAACGGCCCTAACAAGGGCCCTAGCAACGGCCCTAGAAACGGCCCTAGCAACGGCCCACACAAGGGCCCTAGCAACGGCCCTAGCAACGGCCCTAGCTACGGCCCTATAACGGCCCTAACAAGGGCCCTAGCAACGGCCCTAGCAACGGCCCTAGCAACGGCCCTAGCAACGGCCCTAACAAGGGCCCTAGCAACGGCCCTAGCAACGGCCCTAACAAGGGCCCTAGAAACGGCCCTAGCAACGGCCCTAGAAACGGCCCTAGCAACGGCCCTAACAAGGGCCCTTGCAACAGCCCTAACAAGGGCCCTAGCAACGGCCCTAACAAGGGCCCTAGCAACGGCCCTAACAAGGGCCCTATCAACGGCCCTAATAAGGGCCCTAGCAACGGCCCTAGCAACGGCCATAGCAACGGCCCTAGCAACGGCCCTAACAAGGGCCCTAGCAACGGCCCTAGCAACGGCCCTAGCTACGGCCCTAGCAACGGCCCTAACAAGGGCCCTAGCAACGGCCCTCACAAGGGCCCTAGCAACAGCCCTAACAAAGGCCCTAGCAACGGCCCTAGCAACGGCCCTAACAAGGGCCCTAGCAACGGCCCTAGCAACGGCCCTAACAACGGCCCTAGCAACAGCCCTAGCAACGGCCCTAAAAACGGCCCTAGAAACGGCCCTAACAAGGGCCCTAGCAACGGCCCTAACAACGGCCCTTCAAACGGCCCTAGGAAAAACCCTAGCAACGGCCCTAACAACGGCCCTAGCAACGGCCCTAGCAACGGCCCTAACAAGAGCCCTAGCAACGGCCCTAACAAGGGCCCTAGCAACGGCCCTAACAAGGGCCCTAGCAACGGCCCTAGCAACGGCCCTAGCAACGGCCCTAGCAACGGCCCTAACAAGGGCCCTAGCAACGGCCCTAGCAACTGCCATAGCAACAGCCCTAGCAACGGCCCTAACAAGGGCCCTAGCAACGGCCCTAGCAACGGCCCTAGCAACGGCCCTAAAAAGGGCCCTAGCAACGGCCCTAACAAGGACCCTAGCAACGGCCCTAACAAGATCCCTAGCAACGGCCCTAGCAACGGCCCTAACAAGGGCCCTAGAAAGGGCCCTAGCAACGGCCCTAACAACGGCCCTAGCAACGGCCCTAGCAACGGCCCTAACAAGGGCCCTAGCAACGGCCCTAGCAACGGCCCTAACAAGGGCCCTAGAAAGGGCCCTAGCAATGGCCCTAACAACGGCCCTAGCAACGGCCCTAGCAACGGCCCTAACAACGGCCCTAGCAACGGCCCTAACAAAGGCCCTAGCAACGGCCCTAACAACGGCCCTTGAAACGTCCCTAGGAACAACCCTAACGACGGCCCTAGCAACGGCCCTAGCAACGGCCCTAGCAACGGCCCTAACAAGGGCCCTAGCAACGGCCCTAACAACGGCCCTAGCAACGGCCCTAGCAACGGCCCTAGCAATGGCCCTAGCAACGGCCATAGCAAATGCCCTAACAAGGGCCCTAGCAACGGCCCTAACAAGGGCCCTAGCAACGGCCCTAACAAGGGCCCTAGCAACGGCCCTAACAAGGGCCCTAGCAACGGCCCTAACAAGGGCCCTAGAAACGGCCCTAGCAACGGCCCTAACTACGGCCCTAGCAACGGTCCTAACAAGGGCCCTAGCAACGGCCCTAGCAACGGCCCTAACAACGGCCCTAGCAACGGCCCTAGCAACGGCCTTAGCAACGGCCCTAGAAACGGCCCTAGAAACGGCCCTAGCAACGGCCCTAACAAAGGCCCTAGC
Source organism: Micromys minutus (assembly GCF_963924665.1). NCBI lineage: Eukaryota > Metazoa > Chordata > Mammalia > Rodentia > Muridae > Micromys > Micromys minutus. The sequence continues at coordinate 105,620 of NW_027667495.1, forward strand.
AACGGCCCTAGCAACGGCCCTAGCAACGGCCCTAGCAACGGCCCTAACAAAGGCCCTAGCAACGGCCCTAGCAACGGCCCTAGCAAATGCCCTAACAAGGGCCCTAGCAACGGCCCTAGCAACGGCCCTAACAACAGCCCTAGCAACGGCCCTAGCAACGGCCCTAACAAGGGCCCTAGCAACGGCCCTAACAAGGGCCCTAGCAACGGCCCTAACAAGGGCCCTAGCAACGGCCCTAGCAACGGCCCTAGCAACGGCCCTAGCTACGGCCCTAGCAACGGCCCTAACAAGGGCCCTAGCAACGGCCCTAACAAGGGCCCTAGCAACGGCCCTAACAAGGGCCCTAGCAACGGCCCTAACAAGGGCCCTAGCAACGGCCCTAACAAGGGCCCTAGCAACGGCCCTAACAAGGGACCTAGCAACGGCCCTAACAAGGGCCCTAGCAACGGCCCTCACAAGGGCCCTAGCAACGGCCCTAGCAACGGCCCTAGCTACGGCCCTAGCAACGGCCCTAACAAGGGCCCTAGCAACGGCCCTAGCAACGGCCCTAGCAACGGTCCTAGCAACGGCCCTAACAAGGGCCCTAGCAACGGCCCTAGCAACTGCCCTAGCAAAGGCCCTAGCAACGGCCCTAACAAGAGCCCTAGCAACGGCCCTAGCAACGGCCCTAGCAACGGCCCTAGCAACGGCCCTAACAACGGCCCTAGGAACGGCCCTAACAACGGCCCTAGCAACGGCCCTAGCAACGGCCCTAGCAACGGCCCTAACAATGGCCCTAACCACGGCCCTATCAACGGCCCTAGAAACGGCCCTAGCAACGGCCCTAGCAACGGCCCTAGCAACGGCCCTAACAAAGGCCCTAGCAACGGCCCTAGAAACGGCCCTAGCAACGGCCCTAGCAACGGCCCTAGCAACTGCCCTAACCACGGCCCTAGCAACGGCCCTAGCCACGGCCCTAACAACGGCCCTAGCAACGGCCCTAGCAACGGCCCTAACAACGGCCCTAGGAACGGCCCTAACAACAGCCCTAGCAACGGCCCTAGCAACGGCCCTAGCAACGGCCCTAACAACGGCCCTAACCACGGCCCTAGCAACGGCCCTAGCAACGGCCCTAGCAACGGCCCTAGCAACGGCCCTAACAAGTGTCCTACCAACGGCCCTAGCAACGGCCCTAACAAAGGCCCTAGCAACGGCCCTAACAATGGCCCTAGCAACTGCCCTAACCACGGCCCTAGCTACGGCCCTATAACGGCCCTAACAAGGGCCCTAGCAACGGCCCTAGCAACGGCCCTAGCAACGGCCCTAGCAACGGCCCTAACAAGTGTCCTACCAACGGCCCTAGCAACGGCCCTAACAAGGGCCCTAGAAACGGCCCTAGCAACGGCCCTAGCAACGGCCCTAGCTACGGCCCTAGCAACGGCCCTAACAAGGGCCCTAGCAACGGCCCTAGCAACGGCCCTAACAAGGGCCCTAGAAACGGCCCTAGCAACGGCCCTAACAACGGCCCTAGCAACGGCCCTAACAACGGCCCTAGCAACGGCCCTAACAACGGCCCTTGAAACGGCCCTAGGAACAACCCTAGCAACGGCCCAAGCAACGGCCCTAGCAACGGCCTTAACAAGGGCCCTAGCAACGGCCCTAACAAGGGCCCTAGCAACGGCCCTAGCAACGGCCCTAGCAACGGCCCTAGCAACGGCCCTAACAAGGGCCCTAGCAACGGCCCTAACAAGGGCCCAAGCAACGGCCCTAACAAGGGACCTAGCAACGGCCCTAACAAGGGCCCTAGCAACGGCCCTAACAAGGGCCCTAGCAACGGCCCTAGCAACGGCCCTAGCTACGGCCCTAGCAACGGCCCTAACAAGGGCCCTAGCAACGGCCCTAGCAACGGCCCTAGCAACGGCCCTAGCAACGGCCCTAACAAGGGCCCTAGCAACGGCCCTAGCAACGGCCCTAGCAACGGCCCTAGCAACGGCCCTAACAAGGGCCCTAGCAACGGCCCTAGCAACGGCCCTAGTAACGGCCCTAAAAAGGGCCCTAGCAACGGCCCTAACAAGGGCCCTAGCAACGGCCCTAGCAACGGCCCTAGCTACGGCCCTATAACGGCCCTAACAAGGGCCCTAGCAACGGCCCTAGCAACGGCCCTAGCAACAGCCCTAGCAACGGCCCTAACAAGGGCCCTAGCAACGGCCCTAGCAACGGCCCTAACAAGGGCCCTAGAAACGGCCCTAGCAACGGCCCTAGAAACGGCCCTAGCAACGGCCCTAACAAGGGCCCTTGCAACGGCCCTAACAAGGGCCCTAGCAACGGGCCTAACAAGGGCCCTAGCAACGGCCCTAACAAGGGCCCTATCAACGGCCCTAACAAGGGCCCTAGCAACGGCCCTAGCAACGGCCATAGCAACGGCCCTAGCAACGGCCCTAACAAGGGCCCTAGCAACGGCCCTAGCAACGGCCCTAGCTACGACCCTAGCAACGGCCCTAACAAGTGCCCTAGCAACGGCCCTCACAAGGGCCCTAGCAACGGCCCTAACAAAGGCCCTAGCAACGGCCCTAGCAACGGCCCTAACAAGGGCCCTAGCAACGGCCCTAGCAACGGCCCTAACAACGGCCCTAGCAACAGCCCTAGCAACGGCCCTAACAACGGCCCTAGAAACGGCCCTAACAAGGGCCCTAGCAACGGCCCTAACAACGGCCCTTCAAACGGCCCTAGGAAAAACCCTAGCAACGGCCCTAACAACGGCCCTAACAACGGCCCTAGCAACGGCCCTAACAAGAGCCCTAGCAACGGCCCTAACAAGGGCCCTAGAAACGGCCCTAACAAGGGCCCTAGCAACGGCCCTAGCAACGGCCCTAGCAACGGCCCTAGCAACGGCCCTAACAAGGGCCCTAGCAACGGCCCTAGCAATGGCCATAGCAACAGCCCTAGCAACGGCCCTAACAAGGGCCCTAGCAACGGCCCTAGCAACGGCCCTAGCAACGGCCCTAAAAAGGGCCCTAGCAACGGCCCTAACAAGGACCCTAGCAACGGCCCTAACAAGATCCCTAGCAACGGCCCTAGCAACGGCCCTAACAAGGGCCCTAGAAAGGGCCCTAGCAACGGCCCTAACAACGGCCCTAGCAACGGCCCTAGCAACGGCCCTAACAAGGGCCCTAGAAAGGGCCCTAGCAACGGCCCTAACAACGGCCCTAGCAACGGCCCTAGCAACGGCCCTAACAAGGGCCCTAGCAATGGCCCTAGCAACGGCCCTAACAAGGGCCCTAGAAAGGGCCCTAGCAATGGCCCTAACAACGGCCCTAGCAACGGCCCTAGCAACGGCCCTAACAACGGCCCTAGCAACGGCCCTAACAAAGGCCCTAGCAACGGCCCTAACAACGGCCCTTGAAACGTCCCTAGGAACAACCCTAACGACGGCCCTAGCAACGGCCCTAGCAACGACCCTAACAACGGCCCTAGCAACGGCCCTAACAAGGGCCCTAGCAACGGCCCTAACAAGGGTCCTAGCAACGGACCTAACAAGGGCCCTAGCAACGGCCCTAACAAGGGCCCTAGAAACGGCCCTAGCAACGGCCCTAGCTACGGCCCTAGCAACGGCCCTAACAAGGGCCCTAGCAACGGCCCTAGCAACGGCCCTAGCAACGGCCCTAGCAACGGCCCTAACAAGGGCCCTAGCAACGGCCCTAGCAACTGCCCTAGCAACGGCCCTAGCAACGGCCCTAACAAGGGCCCTAGCAACGGCCCTAACAACGGCCCTAGGAACGGCCCTAACAACAGCCCTAGCAACGGCCCTAGCAACGGCCCTAGCAACGGCCCTAACAACGGCCCTAACCACGGCCCTAGCAACGGCCCTAGAAACGGCCCTAGCAACGGCCCTAAAAAGGGCCCTAGCAACGGCCCTAACAAGGGCCCTAGCAACGGCCCTAACAACGGCCCTTGCAACGGCCCTAACAACGGCCCTAGCAACGGCCCTAACAACGGCCCTAGCAACGGCCCTAACAACGGCCCTAGGAACGGCCCTAACAACAGCCCTAGCAACGGCCCTAGCAACGGCCCTAGCAACGGCCCTAACAACGGCCCTAACCACGGCCCTAGCAACGGCCCTAGAAACGGCCCTAGCAACGGCCCTAGCAACGGCCCTAGCAACGGCCCTAACAAAGGCCCTAGCAACGGCCCTAGAAACGGCCCTAGCAACGGCCCTAGCAACGGCCCTAGCAACTGCCCTACCAACGGCCCTAGCAACGGCCCTAGCAACGGCCCTAACAACGGCCCTAGCAACGGCCCTAGCAACGGCCCTAACACTGGCCCAAACAACGGCCCTAGTAACGGCCCTAGAAACGGCCCTAACAACGGCTTTAACAACGGCCCTAGCAACGGACCTAGCAACGGCCCTAACAAGGGCCCTATCAACGGCCCTAACAAGGGCCCTAGCAACGGCCCTAACAAGGGCCCTAGCAACGGCCCTTACAAGGGCCCTAGCAACGGCCCAAACAAGGGCCCTAGCAACGGCCCTAACAAGGGCCCTAGAAACGGCCCTAACAAGGGCCCTAGCAACGGCCTTAACAAGGGCCCTAACAACGGCCCTAGCAACGGCCTTAGCAACGGCCCTAACAACGGCCCTGACAACGGTCCAAACAACGGTCCTGACAACGGCCCTAACAACGGCCCTAGCAACGGCCCTAGCAACGGCCCTAACAAGGGCCCTAGGAACCGCCCTAGCAACGGCCCTAGCAACGGCCCTAGCAACGGCCCTAACAACGGCCCTAGCAACGGCCCTAACAACGGCCCTAACAACGGCCCTAACAAGGGCCCTAGCAACGGCCCTAACAACGGCCCTAGCAACGGCCCTAAAAACTTAAACAATCCTAAACCCTAAACCTTAAACCATAAACCCTAAATGTTAAACCATAAATCTAAGAATAACCATAACCCTAACCCTAACCCTAACCCTAACCCTAACCCTAACCCTCACCCTAACCCTAACCCTAACCCTAACCCTAACACTAACCCTAACCCATAACCCCTAACACTAACACTAACCCTAACCCATAACCCCTAACACTAACACTAACCCTAACCCTAACCCTAACCCTAACCATAACCATAACCCTAACCTTAACCCTAACCCTAATCTTAACCCTAACCCTAACCCTAACCCCTAACTTTTACCCTAACCCTAACCCTAACCCTAACCCTAACCCTAAACCTAACCCTAACCCTAACCCTAACCGTAACCCTAACCTAACCCTAACAATAACCCTAAACCTAACCCTAACCCTAACCTTAACCCTAATCCTAACCCTAACCCTAACCCTAACCGTAACCATAACACTAAACTCTAAACCCTAAACCTAATCCACCTAAACCTTAAAAAATCCTAAACCATAAACCGTAGACCATAAACCCTAAATCTAACAATAAACCTAAACCTAATCCTAAATCTAACCCTAACCCTAAACCCTCCCTTACCCTAAACCTAACCCTGAGCCTAATCCTAACACTAACCCTATTTCTAATTCTAACCCTAACACTAATCCTAAACTTAAACCTAACCCCCTAATAATAACCCTAACCCTAACACTAAACCTAACCCCTAACCCTAACCCTAACCCTAACCCTAACCCTAACCCTAACCCTAACACTAACCTTCTAACTTTTACCCTAACCCTAACCCTAACCCTAAACCTAACCCTTAGCATAACTCTAACCCTAACCCTAAACCCATTCCTAATCCTAACCCTAACCGTAACCATAACACTAACTCTAAACCCTAAACCTAATCCACCCTAAACCTTAAACAATCCTAAACCATAAACCCTAAACCCTAAACCCTAAATCTAACAATAAACCTAAACCTAACCCTAAATCTAACCCTAACCCTATCCCTAACCCTAAACCTAACCCTGACCCTAACCCTAACCCTAATCCTAACACTAACCATAACCCTAACCGTAACACTAACCCTAACCTTAACCCTAACCCTAACCCTAACGCTAACCCTAACTCTAACCCTAACCCTAACCGTAACCATAATACTAAACTCTAAACCCTAAACCTAATCCACCCTAAACCTTAAACAATCCTAAACCATAAACCTTAAACCCTAAACCCTAAATCTAACAATAAACCTAAACCTAACCCTAAATCTAACCCTAACCCTAACCCTAACCCTAAACCTAAACCTGACCCTAACCCTAACCCTAATCCTAACACTAATCATAACCCAAACACTAACCCTAACTCTAACCCTAAACTTAACCCTAAATCTCACACTATCCCTAATCCTAACTCTAAACCCAAAACTTTAAATCTAATCCTAACCCTAACTCTACCCTTAACCCTAACCCTAACCATATCCCTAAACCAAACCCTGACCCTAATCCTAACACTATCCCTATTTCTAATTCTAACCCTAACACTAATCCTAAACTAAAACCTAACCCCCTAATAATAACCCTAACAC
>NW_027667494.1:0-47000 GCF_963924665.1 Micromys minutus
GCTCTGAATGTCTTGGTCTTAGATTATTGTCTTATAAGCATTGGGTATGTTTAAAATTTTGTAACTTTGGCAACAAAAGTTTGTTTAAAACTAGTAACTTGGACAGAGTCATCCTAAAGTGCAACAAGTGGCATGAGCCACATGTTTTCTATATATAAGGAAAGGGATTTCTGTGGATACCCCAAACTTGGGACAATATTTGAATAATTCTTCTTCTAGAAAACAGACTTAAAGGATACAACTTAAAGTAATGAGGTATTAAAAGATGCATAAATATATATGAACTTGCAGCCACTTTGTGGCATGAAAGTAGGAAACTTAGGAGAGAGTTATGGTTATGGCCTGGTTTACAGCTTATAAAATTATCCGTAGATTTAAAAGATTGTTTTTATACCGTTCTGTTGCATCCTCGTGATTGCAAAGGGGTTGCTTTTGGCTTGTCTGAGGTTTTAAAGAGCCCTTGAAACAGTGGGTATCACTGAATATCTTTGCCTCAGGGAATGGCTGATGGTCTGTTGTTATTTTGCTGCTGCCTGGATGGCAGGAAGCTGAAACTTAAAATCCTCAGTGTTTACTGTTGTAAATGCTTTGTTAGCTAACCACTCCCTAGTCAGACTGTGGCATAGGAGATTCAGAAAGTTAATTTACTTGTTTAATGTGATTTTCAAAAATCATCAGATGTTAGCTGGCAAAAACCTCGCCTTAAGCTCACCATAGAATATCTCAAACCTCTTTCTGCTGTTCTTAAGAGATGAAAATCCTCTGCAGTTAACTGAGAGGCTCTGCATTGAATATAGAGGAAACAATTAGTTAACAGCAGATATTATATTTGATCAACTGTTGGCTATATGTATTTGTTCTTTTGGTAAAAGGAACCATTAATATGAATTCATCTTATTTCCTTTTTAAATAAAGTTTTAACATTCTTTGCTATGTTTATGCAGAATTGTATGATAGGTTTTTTTTTTGTTTTTTTGTTTTTTTTGTTTTTTTTTAAGGAGAATGTTTTAACCTGATGAAATATTTGTTCCTTATTCTGAGCAGCAATTAAATTGGTTATGGCTAGATACTGATGTTTGGCTTTTTCAGGCAAAATTCAAAATTGATAAATCATTATCTGAAAGACAAGTTGTTAAGGTTCCTTCCTCTGTGCATGCTTTTTTATTTCCTGTAAATTTATGCATGCAGCCCATTGATAAGGCAATTGCTGTATTTATAGATGGTTCATCTATGGAAAAGCAGTATATACAATTAAATCACACATGTTCATTATCTTGAATTTGCCTGCTGCAGTATAGATTATAAAATTTATATACTGGTAGCCACTGTTTTTAGATGTTAAAAAAAATCAGTTAAACTCTGAATTTATATACTGATAGCATATATATATATATATATATATATATATATATATATATATTTATAGCTAAAGGCCTGCACCAATATATAATTAATAGTTTATAATTTCTTAAATTTGTTCTGTTTTTAGATATTGCTGATTCTTGAGTTTTGCAATTGTTTATGCAAATACAACTTAATTTAAGAGAGCGTATTATACCATATTTCATAGGGTATCTAAGAGATACTGGATTGCCTGGATCACATAGAAAAGGCAATGAATGCCACAGCAGATTTGTATACCAGGCAGATTATAATCTCATTTATAGCTTGAAAGACCTCCGAAGGGAGACCCTCACTCAAATCTCAGGAGAGGCTCGCACCCAGCGAGGCACCGAGACCAGACTTGCTGCAATCGCATGAGGAAGTTTATTGAAAGTGAAAGAGTGAGATCTCAGGCCAGCATGCTGGGGTCGAGACTCATACACCACGCAGGTGTAGAGGAGTTCGACCCCGGCCTGAACTTGTAACAGGCTTATAAAGGCAAAAATCACAAAGGAGGGGGAGGACAGGGGGAATGAGGAAATTCATAAAAGGAAGAATCATACATTTTTTTTTATCAGTACACCCCCAGGCACACCTAGGGCGTTGGAACATTCCACAGAGGTCATCCGGACCTTCTGTGGTATTTTGGGAACTCAAATCTCAAGAAAGTGGGATTTCCTGGGAGCGGCAGAGGAAATCCCTAGGGCAAGGAATCAGTGTCCTTTGACAAACTTTTACTCTTCAGCTACCAAAATAGTAATGGCCTGAGACAAAAATTTGAAATTTCTAGAGAATGTGCATGTCAAATTGTAAAGATTTGTTCTGAATGTCCTCAGTTTCTTATCCTACATGATGTTGTTAACCCTCAAGGACTTGTACCTAACCCATTATGACATATAAATATTCCTTATATTTCTGGTTTTAGAGAATTAAAATATGTATTTAAATATTAACACCTTTTCAGGCTGTCTAGTTGTAATCACTTTAACTTGAGAAGCAACTAAATGTGTATAGCCTCTGGACAATTGTGTTCTTAAGAGTAATTCTGATCCCATGATTTGGCAAAGAAGTTTTCCATATTTGTAGGGCACAGTAGAACCCATACTGCCCTTCCAAGACCACTATGGAGAGGGAATCGTCTTTCACATGTATACACTTGCCCTTATGCATTGGCTATAAAAGAATCTAATGTGGATAAGGCTATGCAGGTGCATACTAAATTTCATTTGAATGCAGGATCCTTAAGATTTCATTGTAAAATTATAAAAGAACAAGATCTAGAAACATGTCCCATGTGTGCAGAGTTCATTTCTGCTCCTAATTTAGGAGTCATTCCTAGGGGACTGAATCCCAATGATATTTGGCAAATGGATCTCACACATGTCCCTTCTTTTGGGAATTTATAATTTGTGTATGTTCTGAGTGTTCTGCATCTTCATCTGAAATCCACTAAGAAAAGACTGGCTCCCATGTGGTTAGGAAGAGGGAGGGTCTCATTGGCAGCCTCAAACCCCATAGTGACACAATTCCTCCAATAGGCCACGCCTACTTCAACAAGACCATACCTTGTAGTACTACCACTCCCTGAACCAAGCACACTAAAACCACCATTGTTCAAATCATAAAATTTTCTATTCATTTGCAGTAAAGTTTGTACTACAAGACATGGCAAATTTCTGTGTAAACGCTGCCTTTCCTGAAGTAAGCTTGGGAATTTAGAGATAGAGTCGAATACAATTTCAAATAATAAACAGGAAACTCTGATATGATAATTTTTATATTTGTGTAAATCCATGAGGTTTTATTTCTGAAAGCGATGCATGAACTAGATTATAGGCATCAAGAATAGGACTGTTATACAATAATCTGGGAGTTCTGTTTCCACAGCAACATAAAAAAAAAAAAAAAAAGGAAACAAAAAACCTTTCTTGAACCATTTATGAAATCCATAAATTATTCTTCTTATAATGTTTTATTATTTAAAATCCAATTGGTGACCCCAGCACATGTATATCGGAACAAATTTTTCTGGCCTCAGTGGGAAAAGGTATATCTAATCCTGTTGAAAGTTGGTGTTCCAGGGAAAAAGAATGCTGTTGGCCTAGGTGATGGGAGGTTTGGTGGAGATGTTGTGGTGGTGAGGTAATGGCAGTGTGTGGTGTGGGAAGATCAAGATCTCAGATGATAAAAGGAGGGGTAACGGTGTGAAGATCTCTGGGAGCATAGACTGGGAGGGGAGCAATGTAAATAAATAAATAATTTCTAAAGTGCTAACTACATAGAGAATCAGAAATTACTACTAATAATAGTTGAATGATATTCGTAAAATATGCTAATATTTATGTTTTTGTTTTTGTTATTGGATATTTTATGTATTTAAAGTTCAAAAGTTATACCTCTTACCCAATACTCCTCTGCAAGCGTCCCATCTCATCCCCACTCTCCCTTGCTTCTGCTTCTATGAGAGTACTATACCACCCACCCACTGGCATCTCACTGACCCAGCTTTCCCCTATTGGTTAAGTCAGGGTTTCTATTCCTGCACAAAATATCAAGACCAAGAAGCAAGTTCGAGAGGAAAGGGTTTATTCAGTTTACACTTCCATATGGCTGTTCATCACCAGAGGAAGTCAGGACTAGAACTCAAGCAGGTCAGGAAGCAGGAGCTGATGGAGGGATGTTACTTACTGGCTTGCTTCCCATGGCTTGCCCAGCCCACTTTTATTAGAACCCAGGTCTACCAGCCCAGGGATGTGACTACCCACAATGGATTGGGCCCTCCCCGTGTTGATCACTAGTTGAGAATTTGCCTTACAGCTGGATCTCATAGAGATATTTCCTCAACTGTGATAACTCCAGCTTGTGTCAAGTTGACACAAAACCAGCCAGTACAATTGACCAGCACCTTGTCAACTTGACATACAAGCAAATCAATATTTAGCTTCCACCCTTACTTTCTTGTACATTCCCAAGACTTTGATAAGTTTAAGAGTCCCACAGCCTTTGGCAATTCTTACATTTTAAAACTGCAATACCTTTAAAATATTCTGTCTCTTTTAAAAATCAAGGTCTTTTTACAATTCAAAGTCTCTAAACTGTGGGCTCTTCTTCTTTCTTCAAGAGGGAAAGATATCAGGACAAAGTCACAGTGAAAGCAAAATCAACCTCTATCCATGCAGTGTCTGGAAATCCACTTACAAAATTCTGTCTTGGTTATGGTTTTATTGCTGTGAACAGACACCATAACCCAGGCGAGTCTTATAAATAACAACATTTAACTGTGATTGGCTTACAGGTTCAGAGGTGCAGTCCATTTTCATCAAGATAAGAACATGGCAGCATCCAGGCAGGCATGATACAGCAGAAGCTGAGAGTTCTACATCTTCAAACAAAGGAAGCCAGGAACAGACCAAGCATCCTCATGCAGCTAGTAGGAGTGTCTCCACGCACCACCTCAAAGTGACACACTCCTCCAACAAGACCACAACTTCAAATAGTGCTACTACCTAGGCCAAGCTTATACAAACCAGAACAGTGTTGCAAATCCTTTGGGCACCTTGATTCATTTCTTTAACTCCTCCATTGGGTTCCATGTCTTAGTTTTGATTTTATTGTTTTGAACAGATATAAATGACCTAGGCAACCCTTAGAAGAATAACATTTAATTGGGCTGGCTTACAGGTTTAGAGGTTCAATCTATTATCATCAAGGCAGAATCATGGCAGAAACCTTGCAGGCATAGTATAGAATATGAGCATTCTACATCTTCTTCTGAAGGCTGCTAGCAGCAGACTGACTTCCTGGCAGTGAGGAGTGAAGTCTTAAAGTCCATGCCTACAGTGACACATCTACTTAACGAGGTCATAACTCCACACACTGCCATACCCTGGGCCAAGCATATATAAATAATCACATTCTACTCCATGGCCCACATTGGCTTGTTCAAAAACATGAGTCTATAGGAGCTATATCTAAACATAGCATAATACTAAATACATTCAGTTATTCAAAATGACTTCCAAAGTCCTCATAGTCTATAGTGGTCTCAAATGAATACCTCTATGTTGGATGTCAATGTGGTCTTTAGATCTCTAACTCCATTTTTCACCTTTGTTAACTGCAACAAATTTCTTTCTCCTGCCAAGTTTCCACTCATTGTTAGCCGATTCCCTTAGTAGAAATTTCACAGCTCTGGCTTCCTGAATATCTTTGGGCCTCCAAGGCAACTTCAACATTACAACTTCTTGTCCCAATGTCTGGGATCCACACATGATATTCTGGACTTCTCTAAAGGGATTCATTCACTTATCCAGCTCTGCCCTTTGTAGTATTCTAAGCACAAAATGATCATGTTAGATACTATAATTTTGGGCCTCCCTTTCTTCCCTCGCTAAGCCTTTTCACCTGCGGTGGTGCAAACCTGTTTATGCCCTTCAAAGCTGCTTTCTGCCCCATTTGGGGGCTGGGACTTCCCATAATTCAACTGTTGCTTCTTGGTTCCTCATTAGGTGCTTTCCACCTGAGCAACCTTGTGACTTATTAGATGCACCAAGCACTTTTCCATGTCCTCATACTTGCTTAGTTGCTGCTCCATTTCTGCTTAAGTGAGGCATAACCTATAATGGTACTGCTTCTTGGAATCCATCAGAGTCAGCTAAGGAATCTGTACACTTTTATTCAGTTAAGGAGTAGGAATTTTAACATGCTTTCTTCACCATGCCTATTGGCACCACTTTCTCTTCTTGGTATGCCATGAGACAGAGGCATCATCTGGGGAGGAGATTCTCAATTGTTCTAGGAATTGCCTGTTGACCAACTGTTAGGAGAGGGAGGATTTTGCTCAGGTTGTTTGAGTTCCTGGTGTGATCCCTGTAGCCCTGGAGGATAATGGCTGCTTCTTATTGTGCTCTACCGACACAAAAGAGACTTTGGCATCACTGCTGCTATTATAACCACCATTGCCATCTCTGCCACCACCACCACAGACGTCTCTATATCTGCAGCCAGTACTGGAACTGAGGACAAATTTTCTGGGGAGTTGCTTCAATGCTGTCTGTGCAGAATAATATTAACTCTCAAATTAAGCTGGGCATTCTCAATCTCAACCAGTCACCTGCAGATACTCTAACTGACTTTAATGAGCCACAGGCCTTGCCTACTTTGCTTGTTCTCCCACAATCTGAGATGCCAGAGCTCTGACATTCAGAGCTTCTCCTCTTGTACTCTGGCACTTTTCACATCTACATATTGAGATGCTCTCTTGTGCTTAAACTCAGTACCTATTATTTACAGTTGGCTAAGTGAAACCCTTCCCGTCTACAACCCAGGCTAGACTCAAACTAGATATGGTCCTGTTTCTGCCTCCATGTGTAGTATGAGCCTTAACCCTGACTTGCTCTCATTCTTGGTGGTGTACCATCTGTAGACAATGTGCCAAGATGATTCTTTCTGCTTTTCTTCTTAAGATTCATAGAATAAGCGCAGGAAAGAAGTTTATCAGTCATTAGCATCGACTATACTTCCAGTGAAATTGGGTTCATTCTCATAAAACATAGGATGATCACAACTGTCTGTGCTTCCAGTGCCATGGGACCCAACACCTTCACAGAAATATACATTCAGGTAACATTCTAGTGCATGTAAAATAAATGATAATAAATCATATAAAAACTCAAATGCATATTTATATAATATTTAACTTATTTATTTTATTTTTTAATCTTTGAACCTTGGAGTACTGTGTATGTCTAATGGGCATCAGAAGTTATGCTATAAAATGGGGTTATAGACCTTTGGGAGCTTCTTTGTGGATGCTGGCAAATGACCTTTGTGCTCTTAACTGCCTAATAATTTCCCAACCTTGCCCTTCTTTGTGTTTTTTGTTTATCAAAAATAGATTTTTTTCCATAAGTATATGCAGTGATTACATCTTTTCCACACCCAGTTCCTCTGACATTCTCACCACCTCCTCTTCCAACTATATCAACACCCTTTTGTTCTCTCCTAAACAACAAATAGGCAGCTAAAAATGTAGTGGGACATTTCTTTAGTCCTAGGACTTAAGAGGAAGAGGCAGGTAGATCTCTGTGAGCTGGTCCAGTATTATTTACAAAGTGAGTTCATGGTCAAACAATTAAACAGAGAAGTCATGTCTTAAGAAACAAACAATCAATTAAACAAACAGAGAAATGAAAGCTAACAAAGGATCATATGAAATAGAACAAAAAGAAACATTGGAATATGACAAAATAAAAAAAATAGATGGAAAAGAGACAAAGAAAATACAAAAAAAAAAAATACATAGAGATGCAGGACAGGATCACACTCACAAGAGTGTAATAAAAACTCAAAATTGGTAGCAATAACAGATGAGCAAAGAAAGGGGTAAGGTCCCTATAGTAAGTCCAACAGAGTCAATTTCCATGGACACTTGAGGTTCTCAGAGATGGAACCACCACCTAAAGATCATACATTGGCTGGACCTAGGTCTCCCCACTCAGATGTAGGAGATGGGAATCATGGTCATGATGTGGATCCCCTAACTTCAAAAGTTATTGCCTCTTTGTGGGATGTGTTGTTCTAGCTGGGCTGCTTTGTCTGAACTCAGTGAGAGAGGATATGCCCAGATTGAAAAATACTTAAAGTACTAGGGTGAGGGATAGCCAGGGAATCCACTCACTTAGATGAGAAAGAAAAGAGATATGGGGAATGGGATGTGAGAGGGTATGACCTTGAGGGGAGCTTTGAGTGTATACAAGCCATCCTCCTGCATCAGCCTTCTGAGTGTTGTCATATTAGATGATTGTCAAAGCATCAAGTTCATCTCTTTATTCCAGAAGAGGCAAGTGATTGTGTAAACTGGAAAGAATCCTGCTCAGTCAGTCAACAGGGTCTCAAGGGAGAGAATGAAGATTGAAAAGATAAAGACAATTAGACAACACTATAACATGACTTCAGACAGTGCAAGGCTGAAGGGAATTTAATTTTCTCCAGACTGCTTACATACCATTTTACATACTTGCAAAGAATAAAGTCAGTTTTAGGACAAGAAATAAACAAGGAAAATAAGCTAAGTCTCCTGATTAATGTTTTACGGATATATCAGGAAGACCAACATAAAAGGAGTGCCACAAATCTCTCTGCCTAGTTTTCCTTGAGCTTTGTAATAGCCTCCCCTCCCCCAAAAAGTTCTTATCTGAACCTACTTCACTGTCCTAGCCCAATTCTGAATTCCTGCTGTATTCCTACAAGGAGGTCCCCAAAAGCTCTCTACAAAGGGATTTGTCATGTCCATTTACCATGCCAATTGATGGTTTGTGGATGTATTTACAAGAACAGGTTATGGCCCCCAGGTGATTTTCCCTCTAAAACATGCTACTCACAAATGAAAAAAAAAACAATCATGTGACTTGTTCCACCTTGTGATCCTTCAGAATGAATCCATAGACAAAAGGATCCCTGTGTGATAGAATTCTAAATTATCTCTAGCTATAGAACAAGGCAGTTGTCTAGGAATATAATCCAAATCAAGAATCTCAAGAGCATAAAAAGAAAATCAATTATTACCATCTGAATGAGGAAGAAGCATGCTTATTGCAGTGGGCTCAGCAGAGAAAAGAGTTCATACATTTCTGCTGTGTGGAGATGAAGATCTAGGCTCTGCCTGTTTATGGTATCCAAAAAATTTTGGAGGTTTTCTATCCAAAGCACATAGAGGATTTGGAACTCAACATGACATTGACTGAGTACACAGTGTCACATTTTACTCCTTTCTTCTGGCAGATGAGGAAACTTCATATATTTTTCATGGCATGCACCTGCATGGAAACTTTTATGAATGGCTGGAACACATATGCTAGAGAACAGATGTATGTCAATGAGTTCATTTCCCAGTTTTCCCATCTCTAGGGACTTCAGCATCGCTCCATGAATGGCATGTGCTTTCTAAGCCATAAAGCAGGTGTTCAGGTAAGGATGGTGAACTAGGTGAGCTCCCAGAGTAAACATTTCCCTTTTATTTTAAGGACTCATGGACCATGAGGGAGACATTAGAATGCAGAAGGTATAAGTAGCGTGAATTAAGGTCTCAAATGGCCATTTATGAAGCAGCTGACTTAAGTGAGTTAAGGAGTAGGGCAAAATAGGATGTAATTCTTGGTATCATGGCAACCCAATCAATACAAAAGGAAAGGAGGGAGAATGTAGTTAGGAGCCTCAGGACTCACCCACACAGCAGTTAGGCCAGCAGTTGTGCTGAGGTCAGTGATAGCATTCTACAGTCTGCACCTGATTTGTTATGGAAAAAAATGTTTGAGACCCAGCAGGTTTGAGAACATGAAACAAGGGAGGAAACAATGAGTCTGTATATGATAAAAGTAATTGTGCAGAGATCTTGATTTAATGTATTTTCTGCTTGAGATGGATGCCAGGAGATGAACTATAGGACTGACTTGTCTCAGCATGGTACAATACATACATCATACCTAAGATAATATCCTTGAATATCTGGTCAAATTTCTATTGTGGCAACTACCTAATTTTATTATTTCCACTCTCCATCACCATTTGCTAGAACTAACCCGCTGCTTTTCTCTAGTCCCTGATGATGCCCTTGGAGACCTTCTCCATCACACAGTACCAAATTTCACAGTCAGACTTGGATTCCTTTTCTTTTTCTCCAAGGATCTGTCAGCTAAAGTATCTGAACATGAATGGAATAGTCTTATTGTGTTTAGATATTGTGCCTCTCTGAGTTCTCCAAGAAAATGTGGAAGACTCTTTGCAGTCCCTGGGCTTAAAGGCTTGTAGGATGAATGACTCTCAACTTACTCTCCTGATACCGACCATCTGCCACTGTTCTGAGCTCACCAAGGTCAGCTTCTGTGACAATAATATCTCTGTTCCTGTGCTGAGGGACCTCTTGAAGCACACAGCTGACTTGAGCTGACTGAATATGTGAGAGAACCTTGCTCCATTACGGTGCTATGATGACTTGGGTGTTCCCACCAAGGAGCAATTTTTCAGATTTGTGCTGTGGTCATTGTTACCCTCAGGCCATAAGACAACCCAAGAGCATCTCCTTTGCAACAGAAATGTGTCATTCATGTGGTAGTCATTGTCTTTGATGGCTGTAAATGATCTTGGGTTTCAGAAAGAGCCAGAAATCACACAGACAGTAGTCCCAGTCAGATACCAGATATTTTGAACATATACCTGAAGACTGATCTATTACGGTTGCAGATCAGAAGGTGGACCTAACCTGGACATTGAACATTTCACAGGATAATCTAATCCAGGAGAAAACAGATTAGCTGCTCTATATTGGGCTCTGACTGAAGATATTTTCACAAGATATACTAAATAGTTCTAACTGACCTTCATTCTGATTGGTTGTATTTGGAAATTATAGATGTGTAACTCCATAATATTAGCAAACCTCAGAACATGCTCAATATAACTAGGCATGTACTGAGATTTATCCTGCCCTTAGAAGGCATGTGCAGAAGGAATAAAGGAATATGAAAGACAGAATGGTTGTTTAAATGCCTTTCTATGGACCCCACATTTACCCAGATGTCCAGATGTGTCAAACAATGGTTGTGTTCCTTTTTTCCCCTCTCAATAATATGAAATATCTGACATACATGGAACAAAATAACTACAGTTTTGGTATAAAAGAAGGCCTCACCAAATGGGAAACTATGACTTTTGAATGTGAAGAAATGGATGGCTTCAGACTCGTTTTGAACTGGGTCTCTCAGAGATTGTGACTTTACAGACTGCTCAGAAGGTTGGAAACAAAAGAATGTCCAGTGACTAAGATCTTGGATGCTGAGTTTTACACAGGGAATATTCAGATGGACTCTGGGAAGAGGGAACTTGTGGAAACAAAAGCACACCTTGGCAATTTTTATTGGATTCTGACAAGATTGTTTAACTAGATGATCTTTCAACAATGTGTAAACTTTTTGTCCTTCCTTGTAGTATATAGTGAATAAATAAATCATTGATACTTTGTTTAGATGTCATTACTGTTTCCTGAGTGGAATAAACTAAATAACAAATCTGTACCACCTGACCTCTTGAGGAGTCAAAATGTATACATTGGTGCCAGGCATGTTATGATTGAAAATCATGGGTAGGTGGGTAAAGTTATCAGCTAAGATGGTTCACATGTGGACATCTAGGTTGGCCTATGGTAAAAAAGAATAATAGAAACCACCTCTATGTATTTCTCACTCCTTGTTTCTTTCTCTCCTGCCCCTACACTCTCTCCCTGTCAGCCTGTCAGCTTTGCAGGCCTTGTTATTTGGAACCTGTTCATTTCCTGGAGGTTTGCTCACAATAAACTTCTTTCATGCTCAGCAGAGAATCAATAAAACAAACAAACACACAAATAAAAGCCCAGGAACTGATAGTTGAAGTGAGATTACTCATGTTTTAAGCGCACATGTTTCTTTAAAGGAAAACCGGAGTTTGGTTGCAGAAGTAATATCAAGTGGCTCTCAGCTGGATCTCTGGCTTCAGGGTGTAGGCCCATGTATGTAGATCGTTGTGGTTATCAGGTTTTACAGGCACAATATGCACAACACCTATGTATTCACCTAACTGATAATATCTTGGAAAAAAAAAAACCTCTGTTTCACAAACACTTCAAAAAACCAACTAATTAATTAAAATGGTGATGTTCAGTAGCAAGGTATTTGCCAGACTTGGTGTGGCTCAAATATTACTCCAATACACACAACAAAGAAGAGAGTTTGTGGTATTTCATGTGTGTGCATTGAGCTCAATTGGTGAACAATTGTCTAGACTATACTGGATTCCAGTTTGAGGTCTGCACCATGGAGGAACAAAAGAGTACAAAGAGTTTATATAAGAAAACTGGGTGTCTGTCTGTTTATCCAAGTCTGTATCTATCCATCTGTGTCTCTGTCTATATGTTTATCCATCTGTCTGCCTGGCTCTTTATCTATCTATTAGGTGAGACCACACTCATATAGATACCTAGATCACAAAACCATGACCAAAAAGAAAAATTTAAATTTCAGACCAATTTTTCATATAAATATTGATACAATACTAAATAAAATACTGGTAATCCACATTCAAGAACTCTACAAAAACATGAACTATCCTATTCAGTATGCTTCATCCCAAATATGCAGGGATGGGTCAACATAGTAAAATAAATACAGCAGTGTAATCCACCATAGAAACAAACAGACAAAAAGGTCACATTCCATCTCATAAGATGCTAAAAAAGCCTTTGACAAAATCCAGCACCTTTTTGTGATAAAAGTACTGTAGGGTAAAAGCCATATACACAACCACAAGAAATCAAATATACAGAAATCTGATAACCAACATAAAATTAAATGGAGAGAAAGGTAAAACAATTCCACAAAAACCAGGGATGAGAAAAGACAGTGTACTATCTCCCTATCAATCCAATATAGAATTTTGTATTCTAGCTAGAGCTATAAAAGAAATAAAGTGATTAAGGTGTAACAAGTTGGAAAGGAAGAAGACACAGTATATCTATTCACAGATGATAGTTTAGTATAAATAAAAACCCTAGAATTTCTTTTTATTGTTTTTCTTTTTCTTTTAAACTTTATTTTAATAAACAAAGATTAAAGAAAAAATTTTAAACATTTTTGCATAAATGTATAAAAATACATTTTTATCAGTGCTTGGCTTTTTTTTCTTTTTCTTTTTTTTTAAGGTTTGATACTATGCATTAAGGTCTTACTAGTTACAATGAGAAAAAAGTACATGTAAAACAGGATGTAACCCGGAACTAGTCAACGTTTTCTTGGTGTGTAAGGATTGAGCATAATGGGTTTTTTTTTTGTGTGTTTGTTTGTTTGTTTGTTTTCTTTTCTTTTTTTCTTGAAATTTAAACAGTCTGTGAGTTGTTTTTGGGGCAGTCCCAGCCTCTGGGGTTAGCATCCCACTATCAGTGACTGCATATTATGTCTGTTCTATTGTGACTGGGTTATCTCACTCAGCAAGATATTCTCTAGATGCAAATGGACATCTGGGACCTTTCCAGCTTCTGGCTACTCTAAATAGAGCTGCTATGAACATTGTGGTGCTTGTATCTTTGTTGTATATTGGAGTGTCTCTGGGTTATATGCCCAAAAGTGGAATAGCTGGATCTTCAGGTAGTACTATGTCCAATTTTCTGAGGAATCGCCAGACTGATTTCCAGAGTGGTTGTATCACTTTAAAACCCCACCAACAGTGGAGAAGTGTTCCTCTTTCTATACAACCTCGCCAGCATCTGCTGTCATCTGAGTTTTGGATCTTGGCCATTCTGACTGGTGTGAGGTGGACTCTCAGGGTTGTTTTGATTTGCATTTCCCTGATGGCTAAGGATGTTGAGCACTTCTTTAGATGTTTCCCAGCCATTCCATATTCCTCAAATGAGAACGTTTTGTTTAGCTCTGTACCCCATTTTTAATAGGGTTGTTTGATTCTCTGGTGTCTAGCTTTTTGAGTTCTTTGTATACCTTAGATATTAGGCCTCTATCTGATGTGGAGCTGGTAAAGATCTTTTCCCATTCTGTTGACTGCCGTTTTGTTTTCTTGACAATGTCCTTAGCCTTACAGAAACTTTGCAATCTCATTAAGTCCTATTTGTTAATCTTTGACCTTAGAGCTTGAGCCATTCACATTTTGTTCAGAAAATTTTCTCCTGAGCCTATGTGTTCTAAGGTGTTCCCTACTTTCTCATTTAATAGTTTCAGTGTATCTTGTTTAACGTGGAGATATTTGTTCCATTTTCACTTGATCTTTGAACAAGGAGATAAGAAAGGGTCTATTTTCATTCTTCTGCATGCTGAGTGCCAGTTGGACCAACACCATATGTTGAATAGGCTGTCCTTTTTCCATTGAATGTTTACATTTCTTTTGTCAAAAATCAGGTTACCATATACCTGAGGGCACATTTCTGGTTCTTCTATTCTATTCCATTGATCCTCGTGCCTATTTCTGTACCAGTACCATGCAGTTTTGAGCACAATTGCATTGTAATATAGCTTGAGGTCAGGGATAGTGATTCCCGCAGATGTTTTCTTGTTGTTGAGAATGGATTTTACTATTCTACTATATCTTTTGTTATTCCAGATGAAATTGCACATTGATCTTTTCAACTCTATGAAGAACTGGGTTGGAATTTTGATGGGGATTGCATTGAATCTCTAGATTGCTTTTCGAAGGATGGCCATTTTTAAAATGTTGATTTTTCCAATCCATTAGCATGGGAGATCTTTCCATTTTCTGAGATCTTCCACAATTTCCTTTTTTAGAGGTTTAAAGTTGTTGTCCTACAGGTCCTTCACTTGCTTAGTTAGAGTCACACCAATGTATTTTATATTGTTTATGACTATTGTGAAGGGTATCATTTCCCTAATTTTTTTCTTCACATGTTTGTCCTTTGAGTAGAAGAAGGCTACTGATTGGTTTGTGTTAATTTTATATCCAGCCACTTTGCTGAACTTGTTTATCAGCTCTAGGAGTTCTCTGGTGGAATTTGTGGGGTCACTTAAGTACACTATCATGTCCTCTGCAAAGAGTGAGGTTTTTCCTTCTCCATTTCCGATTTATATCCCCTTGATCTCCTTTGGCTGTCTAATTGCTCCAATCAGGATTCCAGACTGTGTTAAATAGGTAGGGGGAGATTGAGCAGCCTTGTCAATTCCCTGATTTTAGTGAGATTGCTTCAAGTTTCCCACCGTTAAGTTTGATGCTGGCTGCTGGTTTGCTGTATATTGCTTATATTATGTTTAAGTATGGACCTTGGATTCCTGTTCTTTCCAAGACTTTTAACATGAAGGGGTGTTGAATTTTGTCAAATGCTTTGTCAGCATCTAGTGAGATGACCATGTGATTTTGTTCTCTGAGTTTTTTTATATGTTGGATTACAATGATGGATTTCCTTAAATTAAACCATCCCTTCATCCCAGGGATAAAACCTACTTGGTCATGGTGAATGATCGTTTTGATATATTCTTAGATTCAGTTTTCAAGAATTTTGTTGAGTATTTTTGCGTCAATGTTCATAAGTGAGATAGGTCTGAAGTTCTCTTTCGTTTTAGGGTCTTTGTGTGGTTTAGGTAAGATGGTTATTGTAGCCTCTAAAATTGAGTTAGGTATTTTTCCATATGATTCTATCTTGTGGAATAGTTTGGAGAGTATTGGTGTTATGTCTACAATAAATGTCTAATAAAATTCTGCATGTAACAGATCTGGACTTGGGGTTTTTTTTTTTTTTTTTTTTTTTTTTTGGTTGGGAGGCTTTTGATGACTTCTTCTATCTCTTTATGTGTTATGGGATTATTTAGATGGTTTACCTGGTCCTGGTTTAATTTTAGGATCTTGTATCTGTCTAGGAATTTATCCATTTCCTCCAGATTCTCCAATTTTGTGGAGTATAGGCTTTTGTAGTAGGATCTGATGATTTTTTGAATTTCCCCAGTTTCAGTTGTTATGCCTCCACTTTCCTTTCTGATTTTGTTAATTTGGATACTCTCTCTTTGCCCTCTAATTAGTCTGGCTAGGGGTTTACCAATTTTCTTGATTTACTCAAAGAACCAGCTCTTAGTTTTGTTGATTCATTCAATGGTTCTTTTTATTTCTATTTAGTCAATTTCTGCCCAAGTTTGATTATTTCTTGCCATCTACTCCTCTTGCGTGTACCTTCTTCCTTTCCTTCTAGAATTTTCAGCTGTGCTGTCAAGTTGCTGATGTGTGCTCTCTCCAGTTTCTTTTTGGAAGCACTCAGGGCTATGAGTTTTCCTCTCAGTACTGCTTTCATTGCATTCCATAGATTTGGGTATGTTGTGTTTTCGTTTCATTGATTCTAAAAAATCCTTAATTTCTTTCTTTATTTCTTCTTTGACCCTGCTATATTTTAACAGAGCATTGTTTAGTTTCCATGTGTATGTGGACTTTTTGTTGTCTTTGTTGTTGTTAAAGACCAGCCTTAGACCACGGTGATCAGAGAGGATGCATGGGAGTATTTCTATCTTCTTATATGGATTGAGGCTCATTCTGTGTCCAATTATGTGGTCAATTTTCGAGAAGGTGCCATGGGGTACTGAGAAGGTGTATTTTTTTACTTTAGGATGATATGTTCTGTAGATATCTATTAATTCCAGTTGGTTCATAGTCTCTGCTAGTTTTAGAGTGTCTTTGTTCAGTTACTGTTTCCATGATCTGTCCACTGGAGAGAGTGGGGTATTAAAGTCTCCCACTATTATTGTGTGGGGTGAAATGTATTTTTTGAGCTTTATTACGGTTTCTTGTATGAATGTGGGTGCTTTTGTATTTGGAATATATATGCTAAGGATTGAGAGTTCCTCTTGACCTATTTTCCCTTTAATGAGTAAAAAGTGTCCTTCTTTATCTTTTTGATATTTTTTTTTGTTGGAAATTTACTTTATTTGATATTAGAATAGCCACTCCAGATTGCTTCTTGGGGCTGCATGCTTGGAAGTTTTTTTCCCAACTTTTATTCTGAGATAGTGTCTGTCTTTGTCTCTGAGATGAGTTTCCTGTATGCAGCAAAATGCTGGATTTTTTTTTTATGTATCCAGTCTGATAGCCTATGTCTCTTTATTGGGGAGTTGAGACCATTTATGTTAATAGATACCAAGGAATAGTGGTTTCTGTTTCCTGCTATTATTGCTTTTGTAGAAAGAGTTGTGTCTGTGTCTCTTTCTTCTTTTGGTTTTCTTGCTTAGGGGTTTTCTGGTTTTTACTAGGATGTAGTTCCCCTCATTGTATTGGGTTTTCCACCTATAATTTGTTGTAGTGCTGGGTTTGTAGTCAGATATTGTGTAAATTTAGATTTGTCTTGAAATATCTTTATCTCTCCATCTATGGTGATTGATAGTTTTGCTGGGTATATCAGCTTGGGTTGGCACTTGTGCTCTCTTAGGGTCTGCAAGATGTCATTCCAGGCTCTTCTAGCTTTCATAGTCTCTGTTGAGAAATCGGATGTGATTCTGATTGGTCTGCCTTTATATGTTACCTGATCTTTTTTCCTTACTTCTTTTAGTATTCTTTCTTTGCTTTGGGCACTTGGTGTTTTGACTATTATGTGTCAGGAGGAATTTCTTTTCTGGTCCAACGTATTTGGATTTCTGAAGGCTTCTTTTATGCTCGTGGTCATCTCATTCTTAAGAGTAGGGAAGTTTTCATCTACAATTTTGTTGAAGATATTTACTGTGCCTCTTAGTTGATATTCTTCTCCTTCTTCTATTTTTATTATCCTTACGTTTGGTCTTCTCATTGTGTCTTGGACCTTCTGGACATTTTGGGTTAGAAGCATTTTGGTTTTTGCATCTTTTCTAATTTGTCTATGTTTTCAAAGTTGTCTTCAGCCCCGGAGATTCTTTCTTCCATCTCTTGTAGTCTATTGGAAATGCTTGCATCTGTGACTTCTGATTTCTTTTTTAGGTGTTCTACCTCTAGGATTATCTCTTTTAGTGTTTTGTTTATATTGTTAATTTCCGTTTTAAATTCCTTCTTCCATTCCTTCATTTCTTTGGTTCTGTTTTCTTCTAGTTCGTTGAGTTCTTTGAGTGTTTTTCTTGTTTCCTCTTTAAAAGCTTCTGATACATTTTGCTTTTCTCCCTGTTCTTGTTTAAGGATCTCTATCATCATCTTGAGGTATGATTTTAGTTCTGCGTCTTCTTTTGTGTTTGGAATTCTGCTGTTTGCTGTGATGGGAGAGCTTGGTACTGGTGTTGCCAGGTTGTCTTGGTTTCCTTGGGATATGCTCTTTTGCTTTCCTCTTGCCATCTCATTGTCAGTGATATGTTCTAGCCTTTCTCTTGTAACAGGTCTGTGTCCCTGGATCTCTGCTGGTCCAGAAATAAGATGGTCAGAGCCCTGTTCTTGGCCCCAAAGCCACCGGGCGGGAATGCTGGGTTCCTGGATCAGGTAGAGCAGGGGCGTGCTTTCTGTGCACACTTGGCAGAGATCTCTCTGCCCCCTGGCAACTCAGATCTCCTTATCACCAGTCCTTTATCTCTGGGAACTGATCCTAGAATTTCTAACCACAGAACTGCTGCAGATGATAAAGATCTTCAACAATGTGTCTAGAAAAAAATTTAATTCAAATAATTCAAAGGCCCTTTTTATCATAAAAAATAAATAGGCTAAGAAGGAAATTATGAAAACAATACCTTACCAAAAAGTAAAGCTATATATTTATAGGTGTAACTATCTGAGCAAGCAAACTACCTGTATGAAAAAGTCAACTATCTGAAGAAATAAATTGAAGAAGCCACTAGAAGATGCACAGGTCACATATGCTCCTGCATTTAGAGGATTAATGCAGTACAAAATGCTATCTTACCAACAACATTCTACTGATTCAATGCAAAACCCATTAAATCCCAACCGAATTCTTAAAGATCCTTAAGGAACAATTCTCCCTATGGAAAACTAAAAACACCATAAAAGCTAAATCAATCCTCCACGATAAAAGATTTTTTAGAAGTGTTACCATCCATTGGTTGGCCATGATTGCCAGAAGAATGACAATCCATCCTTACCAGATCTGACCGATTCCTTACCTCACTTCCGTCCTCTGATTCAGGTGTGCTTATTTGAGACTTTGAATTGAGATGCCAAAATTTTCAATTTCAGAGTCCATTTTAGTGAACCTGATGTAATTTAATTTCAGATAAACTCAGAGGGTGTTACATAGCTATAGTCTCTAGGCTAATTCTCATCACCACCAGCATTTAAAGTCTTACACTCTCAATAAGACCACTGCTTCCAGGTTATTCACAAATCAAAACTGTAGCCCCAGGTTATAAGCCTGCCCCCTGCTTAAGGAGTAGGAGAGCAGGAATCAAGTTAATGTTATGACCCGTTTTGATTGGTATCATCCCAATACCAATGAATTATATTAAAGGCCACAGTTACTTTCCAATTAGGTGTTGCACACATACTTCCTGTTTTTTGCTTACTATACAGCTTTGCCCTGATAGACATTCAGGACCAAACACCATCAAAATCTTCCCACAGGGTGGTGGTGCACTGTGGCAGTGGAGGGACCAAGGCTTGCTAGAATGGTAAAAAGACGCTGCAGTGAGTTGTATTATATTTGCTCATTTCTGTTTTGAGGATCACAAGCACTTCCCTAAGACAACATTTTGGTGGGTTGGCCATAAAGTTCTTCATAACATACAAAAAATACTGATCTGGAGAGCCTTGAAATCACCAAAATTTGGCTAGGAAGGCTAGTACCAAATATATACAAAGTACTCAAGAAGTTACACTCAAGAGAATCAAATAATTCTATTGAAATTAGGAGTACAGAGCTAAATAAGGACTTATCAACTGAAAATATTGAATTGGTGAGAAGCAACTAAAGAAATGCTAAACATCCCTAGTTATCAGGTAAATGCAAATCAACACAATCCTAAGATTCCACATCACATACACCAGACTGGCTAAAATATAAAAACCTCAGGTGACAACAGATGCTGGTGAGAATGTGGAGATAGAGGAACTCATTTCCTCTGTTAGTGGGTTTCTAAATTGGTACAACCACTCTGCAAATGAGTCTAGCTGTTCCTCATAAAGTTGTACATAGTACTACCCAAGTACCCAGCTATACTACTTTTGGGCATATACCCAAAAGTAGCTTCAACATCTAACAAGGATGCATGATCAAATATGTTCATAGCAGCCTTAAGTATACTAATGAGAAGTTGAAAAATCCCAGATATCTTTTAACAGACGTATGAATACAGAAATTTTAGTATACAATAGATTACATCTCAACTGTTTAAAACAATAAGTTCAAGAAATTCTAGACAAATATATGGATCTTGAAGCTATTGTCCTCAGTGATGTAATCCTGTCACAAAAGAGCACTTATCTTATGTACTCTCTCCTAAGCAGAAACTAGCCCAAAAAGCTCAGAATACCCAAGAAATTATCCACAAAAATTATGAAACTCAAAAAGAAAAAGTCCCAGAACGTGGATGCATCAGTCCTTCTTAGAATGGAGAATAAAACAGTCAAGGGATGAAAAACAAGATCAAATAGAGGAGCAGGGATTGAAGAAAACATCTACTGAGATTTACCTACTGAGAGAACCACCCATATGCACCCAGCAAACCCATGCAGTTTTGCTGGTGCCAAGAAGTGTTTACTGACAGGAAACAGAAATGGATGTCTCCTGAGAGATTCTTCCAGAGTCATATATATAGATGAGGATGCTTGCAGCTACCCATCAGACTGTACACAGGGACACCAATTAAAAAGCTAGAGAAAGGACAGAAAGAGCTGAAAGGTTTGCAACCTCATAGGAAAAATAACATCATCAACCTGCCAAGGCACTGAGATCAAGAGGGTAATTAGGAGAGGGAGCACCTTCATGGAAGCAGGTTAAGATGGAGGACTGAGAGTAGTGAGGGGGGGGGAAGAGTATAATTTTTGAAGTGTAAATGCAGATAATATTCAGTAAATTTGAATAAAATATTAATAAACAAAAAGGTGAAATAACACAATTAATATGCAAATCAGACATTCTAAACCAAAACCTAATTAATGAGAAATTTGATATTAGAAATGTGCCTATGTCTCATGATGCCCTGCTTGCTGAACTTTTATGAGTCGTATGAGGGAGACTGATGTAATCTTTATTGGGATTGGTCATTTATGAGAGCATTATTGGCTAAGCCAAGTATAAAGTTCACATGTCCTGTGAATGTTCTCTAAGCCTAAGGAGGAGGCTATACTTTTATGCTGGGTAGGGGCCAGGCTAGGCTCTTAACTACTATCTTATTAACAGGGAGCTTCACTACCTGCTAGATTGAACTCTTTAATCAGTGTCTTTTCATCTTCTGACATCCACATTCTACCTCATATCTTTGGGTTTAAATAAAGTGTCTTTGTTTGATAGCTTCAAAGCTGCTCCTCAGTGCCCCTGAATGCACTCTCAGTCCTAGGACTGCTCTGTCTCTTGCAGCTGTCCCTTACATTGGCATCTTGGTGACCTGGAGCCAGGAATTAAATGCTTACAGAACAGCCAGGGATACCTTTTTAGTACCTAGAACACTATAGGGTTAACTTAGAACCTTAATTATGCTCAGTCTAAGATGATGTCAGTACAAGGGTCATTGCTCCTCTAGAGAGGTACTTTGAGTGATTGCAAACAAGTCCAGTCCTGCCCTTTGTCTGTCCTCTTCTCTACCACATATCACTGTTGCTTCTAACCTTATTCCTTGGCCTCTAGGCTCCATTAAACATATTCTTGTTTGCTTGCCACAGTTCTCAGTTAGTGAAGACCTCTGTGATACTAATCCCCCCCCCACACACACACACTGGCTTTTTCTTCATACATATAAGTCAACCCTTTAGTCTGGCCACCCATGAGGCTAGGTGTGAGACCTAGCAAAATCAACCTTATATGGGATTTTCAGCATCTAGTTTGATTTTCCAAATGTTAGAGACAGTTTGGCTATGTAAAGCAGTGATCTTCTGTCAATAGCATTCTCTACTTTGACAAAGAACCAAGTTAATAAAAGACAAAACAACAAGCCATGTTTTTCCCACTGCCCTAATTTTTTATTAGATACTCTCTGTACTTACATTTGAAATGTTATCCCTTCCCCCACCCTGCTCCCATTCCCCTCCCCCTTCCCCCTCATTTGTCTTCACAAAGGTGCACTTGCTCCTAATCAACCTCTCCACTCCATTGCCTTGGCTTTCCTCTATATTGGAAAAATGTGTCCTCCCTGAACCACAGGCCTCTTCTCCCATTGATGCCAGACACTGCTGTCTTCAGCTACATATGCAACTGGAGCCATAGGTCTCTCAATGTGTGCTCAGTGGTTGGTGTTTTAGTTCATGGGAGTCATGGAGGGTTTGTTTGGTTGTTCTTCCCATGAGGTTGCAACCCATTTCAGCTCCTTCAGTCCTTTCTTTAGCACCTTCATTTGGGGTTCCTGTGTTCAGTCTGATGGTTAGCTGCAAGCATGTTCAGCTATATCTGTATGAATATGGCAGAGCCCCTGAGGAGATATCTTTATCTGGTTCCTGTCAGTAAATACTTCTTGGCATCAGCAATAGTACTTGGATATAGTGGCTGCATATGGGGTGGATCCCCAGGTGAG
Source organism: Micromys minutus (assembly GCF_963924665.1). NCBI lineage: Eukaryota > Metazoa > Chordata > Mammalia > Rodentia > Muridae > Micromys > Micromys minutus. The sequence goes on from NW_027667494.1 coordinate 22,536, forward strand.
AGCGCTTCTGAATGATCTTTTTTCAATCCCTGTTCCTCTATTTGACCTTGTATTTCCTCCTGTGGTTGTATTGTTCTCTCTTCTAAGAAAGACTGAAGTCTTGTTTTCATCGAACCTTCTCTCTAACTGATGGTTCTTCTCTTGGCCCTACTACTCAACAATGATTGACAAAAAGTCAAATGAATCATAAAAATTAAATAGATAAATCTGGGAAAAAAAAAGAAATAAATGTGCCTATGTCTAATAAGCCATAAGGGCTGAGAATTTCATAATTCCAATAAGTTGGATCATGTGACTATACAACAGCATGTGGTCATATTGTCTAGCCTCACATTACTGGATAATTCAATCCAGTGACTCTTCTGCCTTTTTTGTTGTAAATGATATATTTCAGAATTCTGTGCGATTTTATATACTTAAGAGTATTTCACCAATATTCACTTTCTTTTTATTTCATCTTTTATTTATTTTTATTTGATGTGGGCATGCTTTTCTTTATAATTATAAAAAAATAAAGGTAAGAAAGTACATCAAAATTAAAGGTAAAGGAATACATTTTATCTAAAGAACAGCAACTGGTGCACACCTTTAAAAGATTACACACACACACACACAGACACAGACACACACACACACACAATATCACTGTCTTCAGACACACTAGAAGAGGACATCAGATTCCATTACAGATTGTTGTGAGCTACCATGTGGTTGCTGGGAATTGAACTCATGACCTCTGGAAGAGCAGTCAGTGCTCTCAACTGCTGAGCCATCTTTAATCCCACACCTTTAATTCTAGCATTTGGGAGGCAGATATCTGAATTCCAGGCCAGCCTGGGCTAAAGAGTGAGTTCCAGGACAGCCAGGGCTAAACATAGAAACCCTATTTCAATAAATATGCAAGTTATGGGGCTGAAGAAGAGATAGTTCATTTCAGAGCTCTTGCTGCTCTCCCAGAGGACCTGATTTTGGTTCCAAGCAACCACATCGGGTGACTCACAATCATCTGTAACTCCAGCCATCTTACTTCCTATTCTGGCCTCTGTAGGCACCTGTACTCACATACACAAACCACATCTAGTCAGTCAGTCTATCTGTCTGTCTCTCTTTCTCTCTCTCTCTCTCTCTCTCTCTCTCTCTCTCTCTCTCTCTCTCTCTCTCTCTCTCTCGCTCTCTCTCTCTCTCAGAAAGGAAGAAAGAAAGAAATTAAGAAAGAAAGAAACAAACAAACAAACAAACAAACTGTGGTATTAAAAACAAGTATTGAACTTGTACACTTTTATACAGAAACATTTCAGACCCAAATTAACTACTGTTCAAGAAAAAAAAGTCCCCTAATATATTAATTACTCTCAGTATTTCTTTACAGTTTTTAAACCACTGGTGCTTTAATTGCTTAGGCATGATGAAAGGTAATTGCTGCTTCCTTAATACAGCACTCATTCACCAATGAGATGGTGTTCAAGAGCTATGGGTGTGCCTGCCATTATTTTCCTCCTGGAGCTGGTTTCTTAGGGAGAAGTCTGAGGAACTTTGATCCTTTCTAGTGTTTTCTTCTTCCTTAGATGCACTTTCTTTTCAACAAAGCTGGAAAGCTTGCCCTCTCCCATCTACTCCAAGGTCTCTGCCCTTTGCCAACTGGAATTTATGACTGTTTGCTCCCGAAAAAAGGAGATTTTCTGTCTTTTTGCCCCAAAATAAGGAGAATTTCTGCCTTTTTGCCCGAAAATTATGAGAATTTCTGCAATTTTGCTTCAAAATACGGGGAATTTCTGCTTTTTATCCCGAAAGTAAGGGGAATGTATACCTTTTGCCAAAAAAAGGGAAATTTCTTCATTTTTGCCCCAAAATAAGAGGAATTTCTGCCTTTTTACCTCAAAATAAGTGAAATTTCTGCCTTTTTACCCAAAAATAAACGGAATTTCTGTCTTTTTGCCCCAAAATATAAGGAATTTTTGAATTATGCCCTGAAATAAGTGAAATTTCTGCAATTTTGCCCCAAAATAAAAGAAATTTCTGCATTTTTGCCACAAAATAAGAGGAATTTCTGTCTTTTTGCCCCAAAATAAGGGAAATTTCTGCTTTTTGCTTCCAAATAAAAGGAATTTCAGCCTTTTTACCTCAAAATAAGGGGAATATTTGCATTTTTGCCACAAAATATTAAGAATTTCTGCATTTTTGCCCCAAAATAAGGAAAATTTCTGCCTTTTTCCCTGAAATAAGTGAAATTTCTGCAATTCTGCCCCAAAATATGTGAAATTTCTGCAATTTTGCCCCAAAATAAGGGAGATTTCTGGAATTTTGCCCCAAAATAAGTGGAATTTCTGAGTTTTGCCCCAAAATAAGGAGAATTTCTGTCTTTTTGCCCCAACATATAGGGAATTTCTGCCTTTTTGCCCCACAATTAGGGGAATTTCTGCAATTTTGCTCCAAAATATGGGGAATTTCTGCCCTTTTGCCCAAAAATAAGGGGAATGCATACCTTTTTGCCATAAAAAAGGGAAATTTCTTCATTTTTGCTCCAAAATAAGAAGAATTTCTGCTTTTTTGCCTCTAAATAAGTGGAATTTCTGTCTTTTACCCCAAAACAAAGGGAATTTCTGTCTTTCTTGCCCCAAAATAAGGGGAATTTCTGACTTATTACCCTGAAATAAGTGAAATTTCTGCAATTTTGCCCCAAAATAAGGAAAATTTCTACCTTTTTGCCCTGAAATATGTGAAATTGCTGCAATTTTACCCCAAAATAAGGTGAATTTGTGCCTTTTTGCCTCAAAATAATGGGAATTTCTGCCTTTTTGCCCCAAAATAAGAAAAATTTTTGCTTTTCTTCTCTGAAATAAGTGAAATTTCTGCAATTTTGCCCCAAAATAAGGGAAATTTCTGCCCTTTTTCCCCCATATAAGTGGAATTTCAGCCTTTTAACCTCAAAATAAGGGGAATTTCTGCATTTTTGCCACAAAATATTAGGAATTTCTGCCTTTATGCCCCAAAATAAGGAAAATTTCTGCCTTTTTTCCCTGAAATAAGTGAAATTTCTATAATTTTGCCCTAAAATAAGTGAAATTTCTGCAATTTTGCCCAAAAATAAGGGAAATTTCGGGAATATTGCCCCCAAAAAAGTGGAATTTCTGAGTTTTGCCCCAAAATAAGGAAAATTTCTGTCTTTTTGCCCCAACATATAGGGAATTTCTGGGTTTTTGCCCCACAATTAGGGGAATTTCTGCAATTTTGCTCCAAAATACATGGAATTTCTGCCTTTTTGCCCGAAAATAAGGGGAATGCATAACTTTTTGCCATAAAAAAGGGACATTTCTTCATTTTTGCTCCAAAATAAGGGGAATTTCTGCCTTTTTGCCTCTAAATAAGTGGAATTTCTGTCATTTTCCCCCAAAACAAAGGGAATTTCTGTCTTTTTTGCCCCAAAATTAAGGGAATTTCTGACTTATTACCCTAAAATAAGTGAAATTTCTGCAATTTTGCCCCAAAATAAGTGAAATTTCTGCCTTTTTGCCCTGAAATATGTGAAATTTCTGCAATTTTACCCCAAAATAAGGTGAATTTCTGCCTTTTTACCCCAAAATAATGGGAATTTCTGCCTTTTTGCCCCAAAATAAGAAAAATCTTTGCTTTTTTTCTCTGAAATAAGTGAAATTTCTGCAATTTTGCCCTAAAATAAGGGAAATTTCTGCAATTTTTCCCCATAATAAGGCAAATGTCTGCAATTTTGCCCCAAAACAAGGGGAATTTCTCTTTTTTTGCCCCAAAATAAAGGAAATTTCAGCCTTTTTACCTGAAAATAAGTGAAATTTCTTCAATTTTGCCCCAAATAAAAAATATTTCTGCAATTTTGCCCCAAAATAAGGTAAATTCCTGCAATTTTGCCCCAAAATAAAGGAAATTTCTTGAATTTTGCCCCAAAATAAAAGGAATTTTTGATTTTTCCCCAAAATAAAGGGAATTTCTGCCTTTTGCCCCAAAATTAGGCGAATTTCTGCAATTTTGCTCCAAAATACGGGGAATTTCTGCCTTTTTGCCTGAAAATAATGGGAATGCATACCTTTTTGCCATAAAAAGAGAAAATTCTTCATTTTTGCTCCAAAGTAAGGGGAATTTCTGCCTTTTTGCCTCCAAATAAGTGGAATTTCTGTCTTTTTTCCCCCAAACAAAGGGAATTTCTGTCTTTTTTGCCCCAAAATAAAGGGAATTTCTGACTTATTACCCTGAAATAAGTGAAATTTTTGCAATTTTGCCCCAAAATAAGGGAAATTTCTGCAATTTTGCCCCAATGTAAAGGAAATTTCTGCAATTTTGCCCCAAAATAAGGGGAATTTCTGACTGTTTGCTCCCAAAAAAAGGAGATTTTCTGTCTTTTTGCCCCAAAATAAGGAGAATTTCTGCCTTTTTGCCCGAAAATTATGAGAATTTCTGCAATTTGGCTTCAAAATACAGGGAATTTCTGCTTTTTATCCCGAAAGTAAGGGGAATGTATACCTTTTGCAACAAAAAAGGGAAATTTCTTCATTTTTGCCCCAAAATAAGAGGAAATTCTGCCTTTTTACCTCAAAATAAGTGAAATTTCTGACTTTTTACCCAAAAATGAACGGAATTTCTGTCTTTTTGCCCCAAAATAAAAGGAATTTTTAATTATGCCCTGAAATAAGTGAAATTTCTGCAATTTTGCCCCAAAATAAAGGAAATTTCGGCCTTTTTGCCACAAAATAAGGGGAATTTCTGTCTTTTTGCCCCAAAATAAGGGAAATTTCTGCCTTTTTGCCCCCAATTAAAAGGAATTTCATCATTTTTACCTCAAAATAAAGGGAATTTCTGCATTTTTGCCACAAAATATTAAGAATTTCTGCATTTTTGCCCCAAAATAAGGAAAATTTCTGCCTTTTTTCCCTGAAATAAGTGAAATTTCTTCAATTTTGCCCCAAAATAAGTGAAATTTCTGCAATTTTGTCCTAAAATAAGGGGAATTTCTGAGTTTTCCCCAAAATAAGGAGAATTTCTATCTTTTTGCCCCAACATATAGGGAATTTCTGCCTTTTTGCCCCATAATTAGGGGAATTTCTGCAATTTTGCTTCAAAATACGGGGAATTTCTGCCTTTTTGCCCGAAAATAAGGGGAATACATAACTTTTTGCCATAAAAGAGGAAAATTTCTTCATTTTTGCTCCAAAATAAGAAGAATTTCTGCTTTTTTTCCTCTAGATAAGTGGAATTTCTGTCTTTTTCCCTCAAAATAAAGAGAATTTCTGTCTTTTTGCCCCAAAATAAGGGGAATTTCTGAATTATTACCCTGAAATAAGTGAAATTTCTGCAATTTTGCCCAAAAATAAGGGAAATTTCTGCCTTTTTGCCCTGAAATATGTGAAATTTCTGCAATTTTACCCCAAAATAAGGTGAATTTCTGCCTTTTTGCCCCAAAATAATGGGAATTTCTGCATTTTTGCCCCAAAATAAGAAAAATCTTTGCTTTTTTTCTCTGAAATAAGTGAAATTTCTGCAATTTTGCCCCAAAATCAGAAGAATTTCTGACTTTTTACCACAAGATAAAGGAAATTTCTTCCTTTTTGCCCCAAAATAAGAAGAATTTCTGCCTTTTTTGCCTTTAAATAAAGGGAATTTCTGCCTTTTTGCCATGAAATGAGTAAATTTCTGCAATTTTGCCCCATAATAAGGAAAATTTCTGATTTTGCCACATCATACGGGGTATTTCTGCATTTTTGCCAAAAATAGAAGGAAATTTTCATTTTTGCCCTAAAATAAGGGGAATTTCTCCATTTTTGCCCAAAAATCATGGAAATTTCTGCCTTTTTGCCACAAATAAGGGGAATTTCTGACTTTTGGCCATAAAATAATGTAAATTTCTGCATTTTTACCCCAATATAAAGAGAATTTCTATATTTTGCCTCAAGATAAGGGGAATTTCTTCCTTTTTGCCCCAAAATAAGGGAAATTTCTGCTTTTATACCTGAAATAAGTGAAATTTCTGCTATTTTGCTGTAAAATAAAGGAAATTTCTGAAATTTTACCACAAAATAAAGGGAATTTCTGCATTTTTGCCCCAAAATAAGGAATATTTCTGCATTTTTGCCCTGAAATAAGTTAAATTTCTGCAATTTTGCCCCAAAATAGGGAAAATTTCTGCTTTTTAGCCGTGAAATAAGTGAAATTTCTGCAATTTTCCCCCAAAATAAGGAATATTTCTGCATTTTTCCACAAAATAAGGTGAATTTCTGCATTTTTGCCCCCAAAAATGGGGAATTTCTGAATTTTTGCCTAAAAATAAGGGAAATTTATGCATTTTTGCCCCAAAATAAGGGGAGTTTCTGCCTTTTTGCCCAAAAATAAGAAGTATTTTTGCCTTTTTGACCCCAAAGTAAAGGGAATTTCTACCCTTTTGCACCAAGATAAGGGGAATTTCTGCCTTTTTGCCCCAAAATAAGGGGAATTTCTGTCGTTTTTGCCCTGAAAGAAGTGAAAATTCTGCAGTTTTGCCCAAAAAATAAGGGGAATTTCCGAATTTTGCCCCAAAATAAGGGGAAATTCTGCCTTTTGGGCCCAAAATAAGTGAAATTTCTGCAATTTTGTTCCAAAATAAAAGAAATTCCTGCCTTTCTGCCAGAAAATAACAGAAATTTCCTGCTTTTTCACCAAAATAAAGAAAATTTCTGCATTTTTGTTTCAAAATTAGGGGAATTTCTGCTTTTTGCCCTAAAATAAGGGGAATTACCGCCTTTTGGCCCCAAAATAGGGGCATTTCTGCCTTTTTGCCCCAAAAGAAAGGAATTGCTTCCTTTTTGCAAAAAGTAAGTGGAATTTCTGCATTTTTCTCTAAAAATAAAGGGAATTTCTTTGTTTTAGCCCCAAAATTAGAGAAATTTCTTAATTTTTGCCACAAAATGAGGAGAATTTCTGCTTTTCTACCCGAAAATACCGATAATTTCTGCGTTTCTGTCCCAAAATTAGGGGAATTTATGCCTTTTTGCCACAAAATAAAAAGAATTTCTCCTTTTTTGCCCCAAAATATTGAGAATTTTTGCCTTTCTACCCGAAAAATACGGAAAATTTCTGACTTTTTGTCCCAAAATAAGCGGAATTTCTGCAGTTTTGCCACAAAACAAGTGAAATTTTTGCCTTTTTGCCCCCAAAAAATGGCATTTCTGCTTTTTGGCCCAAAATAAAGGGAATTTCTGCATTTTTGCCCCAAAATAAAAGGAATTTCTGCCTTTTTGACCAAAAATAAGGGTAATTTCTGCAAATTTTCCAAAATAGAGAAGGAAAATTTCTGCCTATTTACCCCAAAATAAGGGGAATTTCTTTTGTTTGCCCCAAAATAAAAGGAATTTCTTCATTTTTGCCCCAAAATATGGGGAATTTCTGCATTTTTGCCCCAAAATAAAAAAGACTATCTACCTTGTTGCCCTAAAATTTAAAAAATTCTGCAATTTTGCCTCAAAATAAAAGAAATTTCAGCCTATTTGCCCCAAAATAAAGGAAATTTCTGCATTTTTTACCAGAAGTAAGTTGTATTTCGCCAACTTAGCCCCAAAATAATCGAAATTTCTCCAATTTTGCACCAAAATAAAGGGAATTTCTGCCTTTTTGCCCCAGAAGAAGGAAAATTTCTGCATTTTTGCACTGAAATAAGTGAAATTTCTGCAATTTTAACCCCAAAATAAGGAAAATTCTGCCTTTTTACCATGAAATAAAGGAAATTTCTGCTATTATGCCCCAAAAATAGGAAAATTTCTGCCTTTTTGCCCCAAAATAAGGGGAATTTCTGCTTTTTTGCCAAAAAATAAGTGGAATCTCTGCATTTTTCTCCCAAAAGAAAGGGAATTTCTGTCTTCTTACCCCAAAATGAGGGGAATTTCTACCTCTTTGCCCCAAAATATGTAGACTTTCTGCCTTTCTAGTGATAATGTCTTAATTTTATCTAAAATAAAAGAAATTTCTGCATTTTTTTGTGAAATAAGTAAAATTTCTGCAATTTTGCCCAAAATAAGGAGAGTTTCTGCATTTTTGCCCCAAAATAGTGGGAATTTCTGCTCTTTTGCCCCCAAATAAGGGGAATTTCTGCATTTTTGCCCCAAAATAATGGGAAATTCTGCCTTTTGGCCAAAAAAATCATTGAAATTCCTGCAATTTTGTTCCAAAATAAAAGAAATTTCTGCCTTTCTGCCAGAAAATAACAGAAATTTTTTTCTTTTTCATTAAAATAAAAAAATTTCTGCATTTTTGCCCCAAAATTAGAATTTCTGCCTTTTTGCCAAATAATAAGTGGAATTTCTGCCTTTTCCCCCCAAAAGAAAGAGAATTTCTTTCTTTTTGCCCCAAAATAAGAGGAATTTCTCCATTTTTGCCCCAAAATAAGGGGAATTTCTGTCTTTCTATTGGAAAAATTGGAAATTTTTTCCGTTTTGTTCCAAAATAAGGGGAATTTCTGCGTTTTTTTCCCCTAAATAAAGGGAATTTCTGCCTTTTTGCCGTGAAATGAGTGAAATTTCCAAAATTTTGCCCCATAATTAGGAAAATTTCTGCTTTTTGCCACAAAATACGGGGTATTTCTGCATTTTTGCCAAAAATAGGAAGAATTTCTGCATTTTTGCCCTAAAATAATGGGAAATTATGTTTTTTTGCCACAAAATAAAGAGAATTGCTGCCTTTTGCAAAAAAATTAGTGGAATTTCTGCCTTTTTCTCCCAAAATAAAGGGAATTTCTGTCTTTTTACCACAAAATAAGGGGAATTTCTAACTTTTTGCCCCAAAATAAGTAGACTTTCTGCCTTTCTACCAGAAAATATGGGAAATTTCTGCCTTTTTTTCCTAAAATAAAAGGAATTTCTGCATTTATACCACAAAATAATTGAAATTTTTGCCTTTTTGACCCCAAAAAATGGCATTTCTGCTTTTTGGCCCAAAATAAGGAGAAGTTCTGCATTTTCCTTAAAATTAAGGGAATTTCTGCGTTTTTGCCCTAAAATAAGGGAAATTTCTGCCAATTTGCCCCAATAGAGAAGGGAAATTTCTGCCTCTTTACCCCAAAATAAGGGGAATTTCTGCATTTTTGCCCCAAAATAAAGGGAATTTCTGCATTTTTGCCCCAAAATAAGGGGAATTTCTGCATTTTTTGCCCCAAAATAAGGGGAATTTTTGCTTTTCTGCCCCAAAATAAGTGAAATTTTTGCAATTTTGTTCCAAAATAAAAGAAATTTCTGCCTTTCTGCCATAATCTAATGAAAATTTCTTTATTTTATCCAAAATAAAAGAAATTTCTGCATTTTTTAGTGAAATAAGTAAAATTTCTGCAATTTTGCCCCCAAATAAGGAGAGTTTCTGCATTTTGGCCCCAAAATAATGGGAATTTCTGCTCTTTTGCCCCAAAATAAGGGGAATCTCTGAATTTTTGCCTGAAAATACAAAGAATTTCTAACTTTTTGCTCTAAAGTAAGGAAAATTTCTGCAATTTTGCCTCAAAATAAAAGAAATTTCTGCCTTTTTTTCTAAAATAAAGAAAATTTCTGCATTATTTACCAGAAATAATTGAAATTCCTGCAATTTAGCCCCAAAATAATCAAAATTTCTCCAATTTTGCCCCAAAATAAAAGGAATTTCCTCCTTTTTGCCACAAAATAAGGAAAATTTCTGCCTTTTTGCACTGAAATATGTGAAATTTCACCAATTTTGCCCCAAAATAATGAAAATTTCTGCCTTTTTACCATGAAATAATTGAAATTTCTGCAATTATGCCCCAAAATAAGCAAATTTTCCGCATTTTTGCCCCAAAATAAGAGGAATTTCTGCATTTTTGCCCCAAAATAAAAGAATTTCAGCCATTTTGCCTCAAAATAAGAATTTCTTCCTTTTTGACCCCAAAATAAAGGGAATTTCTACCTTTTTGCACCAAGATAAGGGGAATTTCTGCCTTTTCGCTCAAAAATCATGGTAATTTCTGCCTTTTGCCACAAATAAGGGGAATTTTTGACTATTGGCCATAAAATAATGAAAATTTCTGCATTTTTGCCCCAAAATAAAAAGAATTTCTATATTTTTGCCCCAAGATAAGGGGAACTTCTTCCTTTTTGCCCCAAAATAATAGAAATGTCTGCCTTTTTTACATGAAATAAGTGAAATTTCTGCTATTTTGCTGCAAAATAAGGGAAATTTCTGAAATTTTACCCCAAAATAAAGGGAATTTCTGCATTTTTGCCCCAAAATAAGGAATATTTCTGCATTTTTGCCCAGAAATAAGTTAAATCTGCAATTTTGCCCCAAAATAAGGACAATTTCCTCATTTTTTGCCGTGAAATAAGTGAAATTTCTGCAATTATCCACCAAAACAAGGAATATTTCTGTATTTTTTCCGCAAAATAAGGTGAATTTTTGCCTTTTTGCCCCAAAAAAAGGGAATTTCTGCATTTTTACCCCAAAAGAAATAAAATTTCTGCCTTTTTGCACTGAAATAAGTGAAATTTCTGCAATTTTAACCCCAAAATAAGGAAAATTCTGCCATTTTACCATGAAATAAGGGAAATTTCTGCTATTATGCCCCAAAAATAGGAAAATTTCTGCCTTTTTGCCCCAAAATAAGGTGAATTTCTCCTTTTTTGCCAAATAATAAGTGGAATCTCTGCATTTTTCTCCCAAAAGAAAGGGAATTTCTGTCTTCTTACCCCAAAATAAGGAGAATTTATACTTTTTTGCCCCAAAATAAGTAGACTTTCTGCCTTTCTAGTGATAATGTCTTCATTTTATCTAAAATAAAAGAAATTTCTGCATTTTTCCATGAAATAAGTAAAATTTCTGCAATTTTGCCCAAAATAAGGAGAGTTTCTGCATTTTTGCCCCAAAATAATGGGAATTTCTGCTCTTTTGCCCCCAAATAAGGGGAATTTCTGCATTTTTGCCCCAAAATATAAAGAATTTCTACCTTTTTGCCCTAAAATAAGGAAAATTTCTGCAAGTTTGCCCCAAAATAAAGAAAATTTCTGCATTTTTTACCAGAAAAAAAGGGATATTTCTGCAATTTAGCCCCAAAATAATCGAAATTTCTCCAATTTTGCCCCAAAATAAAGGGAATTTCTGTCTTTTTGCCCCAATATAAGGAAAATTTCTGCATTTTTGCACTGAAATAAGTAAATTTTGGCAATTTTGTTTCAAAATAAGAAAAATTTTTGTCTTTTTACCGTGAAATAAGTGAAATTTCTGCATTTAAGCCCCAAAAAAAGCAAAATTTCTAACTTTTTGCCTGAAAATATGGGAATTTCTGCATTTTTGCACTAAAATAAGGGAAATTTCTGCATTTTTGCACAAAATGAGGGGAATTTTTACATTTTTGCCCCAAAATAAGGGGAAATTCTGCATTTTTGCCCCAAATGCCTCCTCTTCCATCAGTGTCAGATAATGACATCCTCTGCTACATCAAGAGCTGAAGCAAGGGTCTCTCCATTTGTGCTCTTTGGTTGCTGGTTTAGTCCCTGAATGTACCGTGTGGTCAGGTTAGTGGATATTTTTCTTCCCTTGGGGTTGCAATCCTCAGTTTCCTCAATCCTACCCCCTGACTATTCTGATGGGGCTGTTCTTTTGTTCACAGGAAGAATTCTGGGATAAATATTTTGATATGAGCGGGAGGCACATGCCTATCAATTGGGAGCAATCTCTACAGGTTCTAGCTTCCCTTTGTTGTGTAGTTTGGCTAATGTCATTTCTGTTGGGTTCTGGAAACCTCTTATTTCCCTGGCACCTGGGACTTTCTAGAGGCTACTCCCAGTTATCCATTATCTACTGCAACATATTTCTATTTCCTGACCCCCTGTTCTCTGTCCCTTCCTATACCTGACCCTGTCAACCCTTTTTTTATCTCCCACTCTTGACTCCCTCCTATGTGCCTTCTTCCCTCCACCTCATGTGATTATCTATGTAGGATGGAAGCATGCACATTTTGTTTGCCCCTCTCTCTCTTGGCCTTGCTCCTCTATTCTTTCACTCTCTCTTCCTTTCCCTTACTCTCCTCTCTCCAGTTGCTCATGGCCAGCCTCTGCTTTCTGTCTCTTCTCTTCTCTATTCTTCTCTTCTCTTTTCTTCTCACTCTCTCTCTCTCAATGTCTTTGTCTCTCTCTTTCTATCTCTCTGTCTCTGATTATCTATTTATCTATGTCTCTGGTTCTATGTTATTTTTATGTATTTCTCTATGTCTCCAATCTCTCTCATGTCTCTCTCTATATATGTTTCTCACTCTATGTGTCTCTCTCTGTGACTCTCTGTTTCTTTCTATCTCTCTATTACTATATCTATGTTTCTCTCTATATGTCTCTCACTTTATGTCTCTCTCTCTCTCTCTCTATCTCTCTCTCTCTCTCTCTCTGCCTCTATTACACTCCCAAGTCCCCTCCCCATGCCCTGAATAAATTCTATACTATAATATCCTGGTACCTCAGGGAGAAGGGATGCCTCACATGGGCTATTTACACAACCACATATACACTGTTGGGATTAAATTAAGTATTTTCAAATAAGCCTCCCCAGCTCTAAGTGGAAGTGCCTGGCTTTAATCACAGCTTCCTCACAGAGGACAGAGGGAGTCAGCATGGGAATGAACCCCGGGGCCACTGCTTGTCAGATAGGGGCTGAGAACCATCAGGAAGACTCCATTGATAAAATAAAATGCAGAGAGCTTTATGATATATACTGTGTATTTGATGAGGAATAAAAACATTGGTGCTTGAGAGATCGTTCAGTGGTTAGAAAACAAACTGCTCTTTCTGAGTTCCTTGCTCTAATACCCAGCACCCACACAGAGGCTCACACTCACCTAGCTTCCGGTTTCAGGGGAGAGATTGTACTTACACAGTGACACATTCACAATGGAAATAAATATTTAAATTCATATTGATTAATTTTATTTAAAATAAATACATATTAAATTAATTTTATCCAGATTATTTTAAAAGAAAGCTTATATAAAATTAATTTTACATAAGTTAACAATAATTAAAATAATACTAGATTTTATTTATTTAAGACAGTGCTCACTGCTGACCTTTGACCCTAGCCCATAACCTCTGACCCCTCTTCAGGACTCATGGAGCAAGTCCATACCTATAGCACACCTATAGCACCTATAACTGCTGGACCAGATGTGAGGTTTCCCAGTCATCCTGGTCTGCCCTGAGATAATGCACCTGCCCACCGGGACTGGAAACAGGCAAACCAGGCCCCAAAACAGGGTATCTAGGAAAGGAAGCAGGTCTTCAAGGATGGAAAGAGGACATTGGGAATGGAAACAGGGCACGGGAACCAGAACAGGGCATCAGACCGGAAGCTCTGCATGGACGACAGGAAATAGGACCGGGCCCGGAAACAAGGCTTCATGGACAGGGAACAGGATTTCATGGGCCAGAAACAGGGTATTGGTAAACAGAAAAACAGCACTGGGAATTGGAAACAGGGCACTGGGAACTGGAAGCAGGGAACCAAGCACTGGAAACAGGACATGGGGATCAGAAACAAGATATCAGGGTCCAGAAACGTAAGCATTGTCATCCAGAAACAGGGCATCAGGAACGGAAACAGGGGATGGGGGACCAGTAATAGGGCATCAGGGACCGAACAGGGCATCATGAACCAGAAACAGGGTATTGGGTACTGAAACATGGAATTGGGGAATGGAAACATGGCAGAGAAAGTACTGTGAACAGAGTTAAAAACAAGGGGACATTATGAAGTGTGCAGACACATCACAGGGGACCGATTATAAACATTTTAAAATGACTTGTTTATTTTTATCTTATTTGCATTTGTGTTCAGTCTTGATTTTGCTTCAGATCCCCTGGAAGTTGAATTACAGGGAGTTGCGAGCTTCCCTGCAGGTGCTGGGAATCAAACCCAGGCACTCAGGTAGAGAGAGCAGCAGCTGGTGCTGTTAAGCTCAGAGCTGTCTTTCTAGGCCCTAGTTATTAATACTTTTAATTATATGAGTTTGCTTGTTTGTTAGTGTGATTGATTGATTGACTGATTTAGCTCTTAACAGAAATGTGCCAAGACCTGGAAAAACTATTAAGAGGTACTTATGAGAAAATACCCATGATGCACAGCGACCAAGGAAAGAAAATTTACAAGCAGATACATGGCAGCACCTTTGTGTCCTTGTGAGGTAATGAGCGCTGTTGACAGTTGGAGATGAGCTCACTGCGTTTATGTGCCTCTGTCCCCTGCCTCTCTCTTCCCCTACATCCCCTGTGAGTGTGTCTGTGTGTGCTGCACATGCATGTGCTGACTTACCACATTGTATGTAATGATGTCTTAGGTACATTTTCTTCTCTTTCCCCCTCATCTCTCTGTGTGTGTGTGTGTGTGTGTGTGTGTGTGTGTGTGTGTGTGTGAAACACACAGGTGCTGATTTTCAGCATGTATCTTTAATTGAGAAATCGTTTATCTATCTTTAATTTTTAGATTTTTTTCCCATGTGAATGTTAAATTTGATCAGAATTTATTTTCTCAGAAATTTTGATGTAAATTTTCAATTTCAAAATGTTTTTCTACATTTATTTCTAGTTTAATTGTGAAAAAATTTAAGTCTCCATTTTAAAAATTATTCTTTTTTTATTTGATTTTTCAATTTTATCTAAATTCTGTCAATATATTTCTACAAATTTCCCTGAAAATATTTATAGGGCAAATATTAAATTATTTCAAAATATGTTTCTAAATGCCTCTTCAATTTTTGAATAAACATTTTCAGTCTTTTATCTTATTAGGATTATTTCCTATGTGAATCATCAGTTTTGCCAGAATTTTGTTGATATAATTTTTTATTTTTCTCAGAAAAATTATTGATATATATATAAAATATTTTTAATATTTTCTTTCATGTGTCATCAATTTTGGGAGAAATATTTTCTATCTGGTTTATTTTATCATTATTATTGCATGTGAATTTTAATTTTATCATATTTCTCTCTATACATTCCTTCAATGTTCTCAGAAATATTTCTATGTATAGATAATGTTTTTACAAAATTTTCATACATGTGTTTTTCATATTTTGAAGTATATTTGCAGGGTCTTCAATTTTATTATTATTTTTCCATGTCAATCTCCAGTTTTATGTGATTTCTGTTCATACATTTGTTCAGTTTCCTTCCAAATGTTTCAGATGTGAATTTGAAATTTTAACAAAACGTTTTTCTCTATGTGTTTTCAGGTTTTCGAGAAATGTTTCCCGACTTCTCTCTTTTTTTTCCTTTTTTGTTTTTTTTCTTTTGGTTGTATTTTATTTATTTCATTTTTTAAACTTTAATTTTAAAAACCAAGATAAATGTACAAATTTTTAAGCATTTTTGCATAAAAGTACAGGAATATATTTTTTATAAAGTTGTAATTTAGTATTTGTGGTTACATATACAAACACATATGTATATATGTAACAATAATATAGGAAAAGAGGTTATTAATTGAGGGGATAGGAGAGAAACTGGGAGGGGCTGTAGGAAGGAAAGGGGGATGTGATACAGTTCTATTTTAATTGAAATATGTTCTTTATTTTTTCTTGAACTTCACACATTTTGTGATTTGTTACTGGGGTGTTCAAAGCTTTATGGGGTTAGTGTCCCATTAACAGTGACTGCATATTATGTCTGTTCTTTTGTGACTGCGTTATCTAACTCAGGATGATATTCTCTAGATGCATCCATTTTCTTAAGAATTTGGTTAAGTCATTGTTTCTGGTGGCTGAGTAGTATTCCATTGTGTAAATGTACCACAATTTTTGTATCCATTCATCTTCTGAAGGACATCTGGGTTCTTTCTAGCTTCTGGCTATTATAAATAGAGCTGCAATGAACATTGTGGTGCATGTATCTTTGTTGTATGTTGGAGCATCTCTTGGGCAAATGCCCAGAAGTAGAATAACTGGGTCTTAAGGTAGTACTATGTCCATTTTTCTGAGGAAACTCCAGACTCAATTCCAGAGTGGTTGTATCAGTTTACAACCCCACCAGCAGCGGAGAAGTGTTCCTCTTTCTCCACATCCTCGCCAGCATCTATTGTCATCTGAGTTTTGGACCTTGGCCAATCTGAATGGTGTGAGGGTTGTTTTGGTTTGCATTTCCTTGATGGCCAAGGATGTTGAGCACTCCTTAGATGTTTCTCAGCAATTCAATATTCCTCGATTGAGAACTTTTTGTTTAAGTCTGTACCTCATTTTTTAATAGGGTTTTTTGATTCTCTGTTATCTCCCTTTTCGAGTTCTTGGTATACCTTGGATATTAGGCCTCTATCTGATGTGTGGTTTGTAAATATCTTTTCCCACTCTGTTAGCTGCCATTTTTGTTTTCATGATAGTGTCTTCAGCTTTAGAGAAACTTTGCAATCTCATTAAGTCCCATTATTATTATTTTTCCATGTCAATCTCCAGTTTTTTTGTGATTTCTGTTCGTATATTTGTTCAGTTTCCTTCAAAGAATTTCAGATGTGAATGTGGAATTTTATCAAAACATTTTTCTCTATGTGTCTTAAGATTATCGAGAAATGTTTTGTGTTTTCTCTTTTATCTGTAATCAGTATTATATTCTATGTAAATCTTGAAATTTATCAGAAATTTTTTATATATATTTTCAATTTTTTAGAAATTATTTGATGTAATTTTTGTGTTTTATAAAATGTTTTCTACATACATGTTCAATATTTGTTAAATGTTTTTATATCTTCTATCATAACGTGATTTTTCTAGTTGTGAGTCTTCAATTTTATCAGATTTCTTTCTTCACATTCTTTCTATTTCTTAGAAATATGTTTGCTTTATATATTATTTTTTAAAAAATCTTTTACATGGGTTTTCAAGGATTTAAATAATATTTACTTTTTCTTGCATTTTAACATGACTTTTCTCATGGTAACCTTCAATTTTATCAAAATTTTTATATATTTCTTGAAATTTTCAGAAATATTTTTGAAGAGAATGTAGAATTATTTAAATAGTTTTTCTTTATGTGTCTGCACTTTTTTGAAAAAAATATTTTACTCCTCTCTTTTATCGTATTTTATACTTGAAACTTTCATTTTCATCAGAAGTTTATTCTATTTTTTTCAGTTTTCTCAGAAAAATGTCCAAGTATATATTAAAATTTTCATAAAATTTTTCTATATTCGTCTTCGTGTTTTAGAATAATATTTTCTGTCTTTTATGTTAGCAGGATTATTTCCCATGTGAATGTTCAACTTTATCAAAAATAACTTGATACAATTATTTAATTTTCTTAGAAATATTTTGGATGTAAATACATAGTTTATTCCACAAATTTTTCCACATGTGTCTTCACGTTTTGGGAAATACTTTCTACATGATATATTTTATCATTGTTATTGTATGTAAATTTTAATTTTATCAGAGTGTTTTCTATATACTTCTTCAATTTTCTCAGAAATATTAGCAATACGAATTTTCATTTTTAAACGGTTTCTGGAGAAGCATCTTCAATTTTGAATTTTTTTTTCTTCTTTTTTTTTAGGACTATTTTTCATGAGAATCTTCAAATTTATCAAAATATTTCTGTGTATTTTTCAAATTTATTCAAACAATATTTTATGTAAATTTTAATTTGTCAAAAAATGTTTCTAAATGCCTGTTTACTTTTCTTAATAATACTTTTGCATGCTGTTTTAGTAGGATAATATTCCATGTGAATATCCAATTTTATGAAAATTCTTTCTATATATTTGTTCAATTTTCTCAGAAGAATTTTCAATATAAATATGTATTTTTTCAGAAAAGAGTTTCTTAATGTATCTTCAATTTTGAGATTGACATTTTCTGCTTCTTTTTTACCATGATTATCTTAAAGGTGAATTTTTGATATTATCACAATTGTTTCTATATATTTCTTCAATTTTTTTCAGCAGTATTTTCGAGATAAATTTTCTAGTTTTTCTAAAAAAATTCTACATTCTTTAATTATGTGAGTAATATTTTCTATGCATTCTTTTTATCTTGTTTTTTTTTTATAGAAACCTTTGATTTTATCAGAATTCTGTCTTGGCAGTTCTCAAGTTTTCTCTCAAATATTTTCAATGTATATATGAATTTTTATCAAAATTTTTTTCTACATATATTTTCAGCTTTCCGAGAAATTTTGTAGAGAGCTTTTGGGGTCTCTTGGCAGGAATCTGACATGGGGCCAGGAAAAGAAAGTAGAGCTACTCCAGAAAGGAATTTGACATTGGGCTAAGACAGGGAATTAAGCTCAGAGAGGAATCTGATTTCAGGATCAAATAGAGAAATAGGCTTCAGGCAATAACTTCACTTTGGGCTAGGACAGGAAAGTAGGTTCAGATAATCCCATCATCTTTACAACCCTCCTTAGAAATAGTGATTATGGAATTTTCTATGGCCTTTCTTGTTCTCTTAACATAGACCTGGCCTTACTATTATCTGCATGTAATTAAAATGGAATAAAAGAGAGTTAAAGAATTGAACCTGCCTTTCAGCCTCAGAACTGGCTGGGGTCATGCTGCAGTTTTGTCTAATCATCTCTTTTTCTTTAATCCTAGCTCTGCTGCTGGAGAATCTCTTTGACTGAGCTGGTTTGGTGAGGTGGAACTCAATGTGAGGCTCCAGTGGATATAGTGAAGGACACCATGGGAAAGGAAGGGCATGCAGAGGAAAGATTTGAAAAGTCTCAGCCAGCAGTGAGTAAACCCTAAAAGAATGGGGCTTGGCAATGGCACAATGCCATTTATATATATGCTTAAAATATACTAAAGGATAGAGGAGCAAAAATAAGTCAGAAACAAGTTATCCAGTTTCTGATTTTTAAAGAAGAAATCTGTCCTTGGTTGCCTGAGGAAGGTTCTGTAAGTTTACAGACATGAGATAAAGTAGGAGAAGGAATAAAAGGGCACTATAAAATCCATGGTTTTGATAAAATGTTCTATGTTCCATGGCTATGTTGGATGGCCTGTCCACTGAAGATCATTCACCTGCTGATTGAAAAAGAATAGCTCATGCATGTCTAGGGTAACTAAATTTTTTGCTGTGGAAAACAGAATTTTTTGAAAGATGTCTGCAAACAGCAGAATTAAAAGCTACATCAAACTATCCAGTTACTTATGAAATGCTAACAGGAGAAAGTCAATATCGCGATATTCAGGATCTATGCTGGGAAAGACATGATTGCAGAGACTCAGAGACTCTTCACACATGGTCAAAATGAGTCCAAGAGGTAAAACTTTTAGAGATTTGATTTTAGCACACCTTCTTTAAGGGGCCAACAGTATAGAACCTGAACCCTCACATTGCTTCGAAGACAAGGATGGACAGACATATTCTGTGCCAAGTGCTGGGGTTAAGACCCTCTTAGTCACTCACCAATAGTATTGATTTTCTTGATTCAATTCCTGGAACTTGTACAAGGCCTCACTTTTCTTCTGGGGCATTTCCTGAAGGTCATTCATCACCTCATGATGCTGTGTTTTCAGCTTATGGGACTCAGAGTTGATCCTGGGGAGGGCATGGCAAAAGACCAAATAACCCTTTGAACTAAAGATTCAAGGATCACATGAATTCAAACTGAAATGTGACCTTAGGCAGTGGGGTAAGTAGTCCAAACAAACATTATTGGGATGAAGCCCCTGTGGATATCTAGTTCTGAAGAGAAGGAAACCCAGCCTGACACATGGGATTCTAAGTAGAGATAGAGCCGATATTCACTGTCTGAAGGGAAGAAAAAGTTATCAGTATCTGAATATCCAAGACTGATTCATCAGGTTAGACAGGGGAACAGAAAAAATGGAGAGGAACTCAGTAAGCACCAACAGGGAGAAGGGAGGCCAGGTATTCCTGGTGGTCATGAACTCTGCCAAGAGTTCATGGCAAATTTCAATGTGAATTCATGAAACTAGAGTATGCTTACGTGGTTTTATTACATTAACACTGTCTGGTCAGATTAGCCAAGCAGGAAAGCTCCAAAAGGGCCAAGGTTTCCACCAGTCTTGAAACCACTACTCTTTTTTAGGTCTCCACAAGGTGAAGATTAACAGTGAGTTCTGCAAACAGGGTTCTTGGCTAGTTAGGGGACCAGCTTTAGGCAGCAGATTTTGGAAGTGGCAGAGTCAGACATGAAACTGCTGTTTTAGTTACACCTTTACACATTCAAGGCAGCTTTCTCAAGAGGGAGACCAAATTTCAGGGCCATGTTTCTCGACACAGTAAAATTCGAGAGGTGATACTCATTTGCAAGTCAGAAATGACAGTGACTCTTAGCCAGCCTGTGAGGCATATAGTTAAGTGAACTGGGGGTGACATCATGCTTGGAATAAGTCCTGGATCTATTGTTACTTTTTTAATGCTCAGCTTTCTAAGCAGTAGCTTCTGTCATGGTTGCTTTGTGTATTTCAAATATGTAGGCAAGGCCTTATTGTGGGTCATTCCTAATTATTAGCTCTATGACAACTGGGGAATCTGACTTTCCTTCTGGAGGGTACAAGCACAAAAAATGTGAGACAGAATTAACTGGAGTTTTTTTTCTTTATAATTCAACATTCTGGGACAGCCAAAGACTTTCAGCTTTGAATTGTTGTAGGAAGGTTTGGGCCAAATTATCTAAGCAGGTAGATTAGTCCTAGCTTTATTTGTGGTTGACTCTGCCTATTCTGATGGACAGAATATGGGAAAGGGCAAGGTCCTACTTCTCATCATGAAGGGTGGGAGAGAAGCTGCCTCCAGTTGAATATGTTTCCAGCTTTTCATGTCATGTATCAGGAAGAGTTTAACCTTCAGAATTACACAGAAGAACACTTAGGATTCTGGCTTAGTAATTCAACTTAAGTTGTATGAGGAGTTTCAGTGTCTTTCATGTAGAATGTGTGTGCGTTTTTTTTTTTTTTTTTTTTTTTTTTAACCTCAGAGGATTGCATTAAGCATGAGGGAAAATAATCATGTACTTGGCACAGTGTAACCACAGGAAAAGCTAATTTTGAGGACCTTGTCTATGCTGGATAAACCTAGGCCTTTCAGGATGCACTGATTACAAAGGCACTGCATTGGGTTAGCTCTGTTAACTGTGACTTTTATATCAACCCCATTTCCTACCAAACAGTGATAAATTTAGGGGAATCCCACATGGGTAGGATAGAGTGGAAGGAGAAGGAGAACCTATACGCATGGGTAGGCGACACTGTTAAGACTAGGGTCTCTTCTTCAGACTGACACATTCTGGCCAGTGTAAATATTTCTATGAAGTAACAATCCATAGAATGTTGTGTCTGCCCTTTATATTTTACATGTTATACATTGTTTTTAATTATGAATTTGTATCACATTTATAAACTTTTGTACCACTTCACTTGTGTGTAGCCTAAAGGACATGTTGTGAAGAAAAATTCTTCCATCTCGTGATTCCTGGACATCAAACTCTGGTCACCAGCTTGGTTTCAAGCATGTTCACCTGCTGTTCCACCCATCGGTGCACTTACCCATTTTTCATTTGGTTTCTGTGGCACAGGACACATAGCCCTGCCTGGCCTGCAACACCTGGGTATCAATCCCTGAGCACAGATTTAACAACACTCATTACCACGCCAAAGTGTTGGAGCTTTAAAGTATAGACACTGCATATTTCCAATAAGTACCTCAGTTTTCCCAGCATGTGTACACTGCAGTATACATGACAAGGCTGCGGTCATAAACTACCTTCAAAACCGCAATGCTCTGGTCTAGACCTCATTTTACTAGTTTTGTGGATTCAAGTGTGTATAACACACAGCAAAACAAATTGTAAATATACAGAAATAGCTTCTGAAAGGCCCCATATGAAATCATCTACATGGCCTGTCTTTGTGCCTCCCAACGCTTTCTCCAAACCCCTGAGCAATACAGACATTAGTCCATGAAGGGTACCCAAATTCTATTTTCATGCCTTTGAGCAAAATCTATTGTGAAAGTGATATTTCCCTACTTTTGTATTTAACATTCATTGAGCACCCCTAAACATCTGAATGAACCAGATCTTTCATTCTTTTTATTTTATTTTGAAGTTTCAGCATAAGATTAATATTTTTATTCAATACATTTTATTTACATTTCAAAAGTCATCCCCTTTCTCAGTTTCCCCTTGTGATAGTTTGCATATGCTTGGCCCAGGGAGTGCCACTATTGGTATGTGTGGCATTGTTGGAGGATGTGTGTAACTCTGGGAGTGGGCTTGGAGTTACTCCTTCTAGTTGTCTGAGGATTTTCAATCCGTTCCTGGCTTCCTTTGGATAAAGATGTAGAACTCTCAGCTCCTCCAGCACCATGCCTGCCTGGATGCTGCCATGCTTCTGCCTTGTTACTGGACTGAACTTCTGAACCTGTAAGCCAGCCTTAATTAAATGTTATTTGTAAGGCTTGCCTCGGTCATGGTGTCTGTTCACAGCAATAAAACCCTAGCTAATATACCCCTCCATCTCATCCACTCTCTTTTGTTTTTATAAGAGTGCTCTCCAGTTAACCCTTTCACCCTCCCACCTACAACTCCTGCTTCCCTCCCTGACATTTCCCTACACCAGGGCACTGAACCTAAGAAGGACCAAGAAATTATCCTCACATAGATGCTCAACAAGGCCCTCCTCTGCTACATATGCTACTGGAGCCATAAATCTTTCCATGTGTATTCTTTGGATTGGGGTTTAGTCCCTAGAAGCTCTGGTTTGTAGGTATTGTTGTTCTTTTGGGTGAAAACCTCTTTAGCTCCTTCAGTCCTTTTTCTAGCTCTTCCTTTGAGGACCCTGTTCTCACTTCAATGGTTGGCTGAGATCATCTGCATCTGTATTGGTCATGCTCTGGCAGAGACTCTCAGGACACAGCTATATCAGGGTCCTGTCACCATATTCTTCTTGGCCTCTGCAATACTGTCTGGATTTTGTGGCTGTATATGTTGTTTATTCCCAATTGGGGCAGACTAATGATAGCCTTTGTTTCAGTCTCTGCTACAAAATTTGTCTACATAATTCCTCCTATGAATATTTGTTTCCAACTATAAATAGCACTGAATCATCTGCACTTTCGTTTTCCTGCATCTTGAGCTTCATGTGGTTTGTGAATTGTATCTTGTGTATTCAGAGCTTCTGGTCTATTATTCTTCTGTCAATGAGTGCATGCCAAGAGTGTTCTTTTTATGTCTGTGTTAATATTTTCTAGTTCCATCCATTTACCTACCAATTTCATGAAGTAATTGTTTGTAATAGCTGAGTAGTACTCCAATATGTAAATGTACATTTTCTGTATCCATAATTTCTGTTAAAGGACAACAACTGTTTTTTTTTTTTTTTTTTTTTTTTTCTGGCTTCTGGCTATTATAAGGCTGCTATAAGCATAGTAGAACATGTGTCATTGTTATGTGTTGTAACATGTTTGGATATATGCCTAGGAGTGGTATAGCTGGGTACATGGATAGTACTTTGTCAAATTTTCTAATGTGCCTCAAGACTGACTTCCAAAATGGTTATACCAGACTTCAATCCCAGAAATAAATTTGTGTGTTCCTCTTTCTGCATACGTTAGTTGGCATTGGATGCCACATGAGTTTTTAATTTTAGCCATTCTGGCTGATTTGAGGTGGAATTTCATGTTTGTTTTGATTAGTATTTTCCTGGTGACTAAGGATGTTGGACATGTCTTTTGTTGCTTTTCAACGCTTCGTTATTCCTCAGTTGAGAATTATTAGTATACCTCTGTTGCCCAATATATTAATAGGTTTATTTGATTCTCGAATTCAAATTTCTTCAGGTCTTTGTATACATTGGCTATTAGTTCTCTATCCGATTTAAATTTCACAAAGGTCTTTTCACAATCTATTGGTGGTTGTTTTGTCCTACTGACAGTGTCCTCGCCTTACAGAAGCTTCACAATTTTATGAGGTGGCATTTGTTGAGTCTTTATCTTATAGTATAAACCATTTATGTGCTCTTGAGGAATTTTCTCCAGTGATCGTGTGCTTGAGGCTCTACCCTAAGTTCCCTTCTATTAGGTTGAGTGTATCTTGTTTTCTGTTGAGATGCATGGACCACTTGGACTTGAGATTTATTCAATGAGATAAGGATGAATAGATTTGCATTCTTCTTCATGCTGACCACCAATTGATCCATCACCATTGTTTAAAAATCCTATCTCTTATGACACTGGATTATTTTAGCATATATTTCAAAGGTCAAGTGACTACAGATGTGTAGGTTTATTTCTCAGTCTTCGATTTTATTCCATTGATGTACCTTCCTGTCCCTGTACCAATTCCATACAGGTTTTTTTTGATTATTATTATCATTTTTGCTCAGTAATACAGCTTGAATTCAGGGATGATGATTCTTCCTGGATGTTACAAGTAAGGATTGATGTTCACTGCTTACACAGCAGCTCAGCAATTGGCACACACTTAATGAGGGTAATAGAAAATTCTTTAACACTGAAAGATTACCATTCTTTAAGGC